>NW_018408875.1:793412-914780 GCF_002113885.1 Mizuhopecten yessoensis
ATAGTGTTGAACGTACATATGTCTATTTTTAGTTGTAAGCAACCTACGTCATTAAGACCTCTTGCAGAGGCTGGCCATATTATTGTGAGAAAGAAAAACCGATTAGAAAATTGTATATAATGTCTTATGTGACAGACAATACATGTGTTAATATTATCTACATTCCAAGACTATCATCCTTATCATCATGAAAATATCGTTTAACAAGCGTCATCATATCATCATCCTTTGATCGAAATTCATCATCATCATCATCATCATCATCATCATCATCATCATCATCAACATCATCATCATCATCATCGTCATGCTTCATCATCAGCAGCAGCAGCATTCCTCATAATTCATCAAAATAATCTTCATCATTATCATCATTATCATCAAAAAAAATATATTTTCATCATCATCATCTTATCAAAAGTTTTCTTTCCATTAATAAAAGCATGCACAAGAACGTCTGGTGAAAATCTAAAGTGATTTTATGATTTTAGACATTTGCGTAATATCCAATTTTTATTAAAAATTACACCCCCCTGCCAAATAATGATATCATAGGGAGAGACATTTTTCCAAAAATCTCAACCCCTGAACTGTGTAAAATTATTCTGAACACCTTAGTTTATGTTCAATAAAGCTGTAACAAATTCTCAGGTCCTTGTGGACTACACTGTGTGCATCTGCACTCACTAAAGTAGCCGGGTTAAACTAGTGGATGAGATTAAAACAATGCTTTATAGCAAACTAACTATAACATATGTACTAACAGGCCACTTACCGCTTGTCAAGACGACCGTCGTTAGTATATATATGATTCCAATGAAATCCATTTTCCCTTGTCTAATCATATAACCTATATCACAATAACAGATAATCGACTACACAGTTGAGTGATAAACGCTTCATTCAGCATCCAAATAGATGTACGTGTACACGCAAATCTGGAAACTTCCATATACTTGGTAATACCGTGTGTATAGTGTTGAACGTACATATGTCTATTTTTAGTTGTAAGCAACCTACGTCATTAAGACCTCTTGCAGAGGCTGGCCATATTATTGTGAGAAAGAAAAACCGATTAGAAAATTGTATATAATGTCTTATGTGAAAGACAATACATGTGTTAATATTATCTACATTCCAAGACTATCATCCTTATCATCATGAAAATATCGTTTAACAAGCGTCATCATATCATCATCCTTTGATCGAAATTCATCATCATCATCATCATCATCATCATCATCATCAACATTATCATCATCATCATCGTCATCCTTTCGTCAAAATGATCTTCATCAGCATCATCATCATCCTTCATCTTTTCATCATCATCATCGTCGTCATCGTCATCATCGTCTTTTAAAAAGATTTCTTTCCAACAATAAAAACATGCAGAGAGCCATCAAGAACGTCTAGTGAAACTCGAAAGACATTTTAGACATTAGACATCTGCGTTCGTCCTAGCAGTTGCTAAAGTCAAACTTTTAGTGAAAATAACCCCCCTCTGGCTTAATGATGATATCATTGGGAGATATTTTTTTTAACATATGAATAAAAAATCATTCAAAAAATACGAAAAAGTTAAAATACATGAGTAGTCATGTTTGGGACTTCATTGTATGCAAATACATTTGTTGTACGTAGCAGACGACACAGTGTGCATTTCGGTTTCTGTTTTGCGTGCTATTCCATGTATGCATGTTACAAGCAAAAGGTCAAACGTCTGCGTTTCTTTCTTCCTCGTCATGATTTAAAACTTGGATGGGGTCTTTATAATTACACCAAGCCCGTCCGTCCGTCTATCTATATGAGCGACTGAGCCCGACCTAAGAGGCCTTGGGTCGTATTACAATTGTTTTTGTTGTCGTTGTCTGAGAAGTTCAGTTCTTTATAGGTACATACATATATGCATATAACATTTTCTAAACATAATTAGAATAGACAGGAGTGTGACATCACAGTATACATAAAACACCGTTCAATAATGTGCATATAACAATACTTGAAATTAACACATTGCAGTTATGAAACACCACAATACATAAACCTTAAATTAACGCCTCTTAAATGATAAATATAAATATTTTCCTAAATTGGATAGCTCTCCTAACATTATTCATACTAAGTAGTTGTATTAATTTAAAAATCGAGGGTTTTCTGTAATAATATTGTTTGATTAATCTGTGCCTGAGATCGCTATAAAATGGACAAAACAAAATAAAATGAAACTCGTCTTCTATATCTCTCAAATTACATTTGTTACAAATCCTGTTTCTGCGTGTGACGTTATGATGTCTTCATATTTAATTTATGAGACCATATTCTAAATTTAGTAAACATTTGTTTGTATTTATTTTCAATAGGTTTACTTAAACAAAATTGAATACAATGACTATCTATTAAGTGTTGATATAAAAACCCTTTAGGAGAAGCCGTTACTTTTGACAATATGCTTTGTTTGGAAGTATCTATCAGTCTCTGTTTAATTATTTTAAAAGAAACAGTAAATGGTAATGAAGTGTCAAACATGTAATTAAGTCCTAAGGTTGCTAACTCATTCTTAATATTTCTTACCCACAAATGATTCTCACTCACACACTCATCGTAACATGTTTTCAAAATCAAATTATCCGTCTGCTTTAATTTCAACCAATATTTAAAATTGTAATGGCGCAGCAAAGCAAATTAATACATAAAACTGTACAGCGTATTACAACCTTTTTACGTGTTACTGTTGATTCGCCGATAAAATAATGTTGGGGAGTGACCAACATAGAGACAGATGGCAACTGTCAGGAAAAGGACTGATATATCTTGAGGATATCTTAATTAACAACTGTGAATTTATATGGGATTACAAGGCCCCAGTCCTGTGATCCATGAGAAAATGTGTTTAATTTCTATTCAATCTGTAAACTTTTGTCAGGGTCTCAAATACTGCAGGAGTCAAAGAAACGGGTAATACGTATACATATCCTTTCCGTCCCTTTGACTGCCTGCATTATTAGAGTGATATTTGGCGATACGTCTCTGACAGCTCACTTTACTGACCGAATATAAGATTGAGATATGGCCAGTTCTCCGTCATCCTCGATATTCAGGAGTTACTCTCACATTCGCTCTGTAGTACTAGAGACCGAATAGGGAGCGTAACCTCTGGATATCGAGGATGGTTCTCCGTCCAAACATTAAGACAGATACAGATACAGAGACAAGCAGAGAGAGTCAATAAGAAATGTACCCTAAGATGTTAAAGTTACCCTATCAACACACTTACGGCTCGTAACACCATAGATAGCACAGAAAAGCAGTTATCAAGCGAAAGAGTAAGAACCAATAAACAACATCATCGATTACGTAACAGTATAAACAACGATTTATTGATTTTGACACCGGTGATCAGGTCAGGGCCTACAGCGCGAAATGTAAAGAAAGACAGCGGGAAAAGATGATTGTTATAACGTAGATCTATCTGGCACTCAGCTCAAGAAATGGGCCATTTATATCAGGAAGTACAGTTGACAGACGACCAGACCAAAGCTAAGGGTTTCAATCATACCATCACTCCTAATCATTACCGGTGTAAGAGTTTGTAGCGGCCACAGGAATAGCAGTTTCAAAGCTCCCACAGTCAAAAGCAGGCCAATCAAGATCAGAGGTGGTTTTTAACTTGCATGACTTATTGTCCCTCTTGTACCAATACACATGTGGACGAGGTGGTCAGTGTAATAATGGTTAGGTTAAAGGAAACAGAACCCTAAAGAAGTCTTCCTATTGACAACATCATTGAATTGTTTGAGTTGATACTCAACACCACCCATTTCTCATTCAGGGGCACAATTTACAGTCAGAAGTTTTTGGCAGTAATTGGGAGCCCAGTATTACCTATTGTTGCTTATCTTTTTATGGAGCGTCTGGAGCAGAAAGCCGTCACTCTGATGGACACTATTGCACACTATAAGGAGTCTAACTTACATATGGGCATACGACGGCATAGTTATACATTAATCATTATCGACGCAGAATTACTCGTGTGATGCGTTTCTATTCCTAATATTTATACTTAGGGAAATTGTTTAAGCTTCTCTTTCCTTGTTGTATATGTACACTATGACTTGAACAAGTGGTTTGGTATGTAGTCCACGCACCATTTCAGATGTTTTTTTCGAAAGCAGTGGAAGGTTGCTGAGTGACCCCGACATCTTTTCTCCGATACTGTATTGCAGAAAATTGCTTTCCATCGTTAACCCAACATACAATGGAGGTATGGAATAAGTACAACCAAATAAATACCTATTATGCCACAGAAAAAATAAAATAGTCTACTGCATTTCACATTCTACAAATGAGCCCACTAAGACAGAGCCTGTTCAAAGTCAGCCAAACCCGCTTAATATACCCTTTTAAAAGACCACTTTAAAACTCTTTATTTTCTATGTTAACTGATTCTTAAATAAGACACCACATGATGGATTCCCGTAGAAGAGGTTATCTGGGAAAGTTTTGGCTGTACATGGATGTCCTGTCAACTCAAACAAACTATGATATAAGCCAAGGTTTTCTATCGGAGGTGATTCAATCTACACTGTGGCTACTGTCGTCACCATGACCTGTTTTCTAACGATGGTGTTTACATTATCTGCCTGGACTCGCTGTTGGTGACTGATGAAGTGTCCTGCACAGCAGACAGAGGGATGACACACGCGTTGCAGTAGCATGATTTTCCTCTGGCTCGACACCAGACATAGACATTTTGTCAGATAGATGTCTTACACCAGACATCTATCTGTCAAAATGTCTTAATTCTGGTGGCAGGGCCAGAGAAAACTCGGGCTAGCGGTGCAGGAAACTCTTCCAGGTCACATTGTTTCGCCTACAAATGTTTGTGTAGTGGTTTGTATTCTGTCCTGTTCTGGTGTCTAGTTCTTGTATTTTCACTTCCTTCCTCTTTGACTCCCATTTTCATTATACTTAAACTGTTCCAATTTTAACATTATCCGTTAAACTTTGGCATGAATTTGCTACATTCTCTCACAGAAAAGAAATTGACATTTCCATTGCGAAATTTCAAAGTTACTGAGGTTAAAATTCAAATTGCCAACAAGGTCAAGGTAACATAATTATATTCCACAAATACTTTATTTCATGGGTTTCACAAATATCCGCTCCCGACATATCTGTTCATGTTTAAAGTATGTGGTACTGGAGGTCAAGATCAAGGAGTTGGGCACCGACCTTATGAACCATACTGTTTTACAAGATACGCCGCCAGATCATGTCGTATCTTCACATAAAATCGGACGTCCATAAACACCGGTAACCAACATATCCTCCAGAAACATATGCCTACGATGTATTTCAATCTTGTAGGTTGTAATGAATCAATTATATTTTGTGACATGTTCCTTGGCTATAAAGTACCCACACACTACCTCTGAAGTCAAATACGTGAAATGGAAGTCAAAACAGGGTTCGGAAACTTGTATTACACTTATATATTAGTACATGAATTTAAGGTCAAAGAAAGGTCCTAGTTTATTCATCCCATTTGGGGATGCCAAAAACCACCCTCCCGTGATGGACCTATATGAAAAGTGAATGGCCATTCAAAAACACAGCGGCTGAGATATGCTCAAGACACCATTATTTTAGTATTTGAGGTCAATCTGGTCACTTTGACCTCATTTTAGTATGCAACATGCTGCCTTTGTATGTGGTACCTATACACAGAGTTTGATACCCATTCATGCCCTAGGCACCTGTATTACACTTTATTTTAGTCCAAGCAAAGGCATAGGTCAAATATTGAACACATCTTTTGGGGATGTACCCCTTCCCTGATGTATCCATACTAAGTTTTATGCTCATTCATGAAACAGTGGCTGTGATATGCTCTGAAAACCATTAATTTAGTACTTGATGTTAATGCACAAGGTCAAATAGAAGTCACTGCGACCTCATTTTTGTATGCAACACACTGCCTTCCTATGACATACCTATATTTTAAGTTTGAAGCTGATTCCTGAAACACAGGTTGAGATATGCTCTGCAAACAATATTTAGTCAGATGGAAAAAGCGAATACTACCCTGGTATATTTACATCAGTTAAAGCAGCGGTAGAAAAATAAGATAACAAAAAATTAAGGTTTGATTTTTTATTGTCACATCCTTGTCAATTCTTTTGGTATGTGACTTAAATATAAGCAACAGTAACGAACCATGTGGCGTCATACTCGGGTATTAACACTATACGACACATGTAACTTGATATAACTGGGAATACAGGTATGTGTACTACAATCACATACAACTCTTAGAAACTTGTAAGTTCCGGGGACAGACAAAAATACAGGAGATTTCATTTTCAAATATGAAACATGATCAAAATTTGATGTTTATACAAATTTCATTCAGAGAATTTTCTACAAAATTTCATTATTGAAGCAAGTGATTTTCAATTGTGATACAAAAAGCAAGCAAAGAACAACATTGTATGTAATTAATTGATCATGGAAGGCCAAACAAAAACACACGAGATACTATGGAAATCAAGCATCAACATGACATGGATTCAAATTGTGGTGGCACAATAATGCACTTTGTTCAAAAAGGGGAGATAATGTAAAATGAATGACCAGTATATAATAAAATTGATCAAATGTAAAAATATGTAGGAAACACAGGGGAGAAAATTATAAAAATGATTCTACCCAGCAAATGGTTATAAATAGTGATCAAAACAACCTGTGATGAAAAAAACAACTTGTACAAACGTTGTATATACTGACAAATGGCAGCCCCTAAAATCATTCAGGTTTAGTTGACGAATATTTACACGAATACATTAAATTAGATTTATTTTCTACATAACATATATAAGAAACACAGTGAAACACATTGCTAATTAATTTCCAATAATGAGAAAAACGACAAATTAAAATGAATGCTGCTGCTGCAATATGAATGGGAAGATAATTCAATGATTTAAAATTTAAAACTTATTTATATATTTACATGGAATGGGGTCTGAATATATACACAAAACGTTGCCCCATTAGAGTATTTGATACTCGGACATGAAGTTAAAATATACACCAACAAAAAATTATTACAACAACGATACTTCATAAGGATCCAAACTTTGATTCAGCTATCTTACCCCATGGTCTGGTATATAAATAACACTATTGAACTGCTGCCTATGTATGTACAGGGCGAAACTACAGGGAAGATTAACTGGTATGGTTTGCACAATTATATATATATATAAACACTTTCCTGTCTCATGAACAATGACTGGTGTGATTACTATCCAATGTGGCCCAGTAAATAACACTATATACATAACTACAGTCACAAACTGCATCCTCAAGGCTTCACAAATATCAATAAGTATCAGACTCCAAAACAAAAACAGGGAACACAATGATATTTGCATAGATGAACTACAGATGATTTTTTCGTATTTCGATCAACTACATGAATTATATCTTAACTTCATTCAATGTTAACTCACTGTGTCAAGATATCAGAATTTTATTCATGTGACATCATCAACGAAATTCCTCATACAACCGAATTTACCTAACTTGATATTGAATAGTCTTCTCACCTTAGCTATTGTAAATTACTTGTATTTTGGTGTGATGTCTTACGGTGTTAACTTGCACAGAATATTGAATGAAAATTAATGTATCTCACAAAGTTCTTTTTAAAAATACATCCAATAACATATGTGAAATAAATATTGGTGAAAATCATGTTTATAATAAACACCAATAAATGAATTGCTATAGGAGTTCAATAACTGTGTGTACTGATACCTAAAACTGTCAATCCAAGGAAACTTGTTTAAGTATGTTTAAAAAGGTACATTTTAAAACTTTCATTTTTTATTTATTTCTAATCACTGAACATCCTGGGCCCAGTACTTTAAAAAATTGCTAAGCTAAAGCAATTTGTTAATATTACAAGTTTTGAAGAAATATCCAAAGTTAAGAATAAAATTGTCTTCCGACGGAAATTTTCATCCTCATACATTAATTTGAGTTTTGAATTTAAATGCTTTTTAAAATATACTAGCTGAAACATTAAATTGTCTATCAGATTCCTCCGGCTTTGAACATACTAGGTTTCATTGTATACAAAGACCTGTATGTCCATTGTGACCAGGTTATTACATTACTAATACATGTGTCTCGGCTATTCAACAAGGATCTACTGTAGAAAGAAACCCAAATGGCTGGACTATCCAGTTTCATCTTTATGCTCACACCAACAAGTCTGGACAAGCCTAGTTCTATTGTACACACAGGACAGGGGTGTGGACTGCCAACTTTCCATTGCAAGATATTCTCCAATAACCTCAATGCAAGCAGTTCAGTGTCTTGCCTGCCCTTCTAGGTCCTAACTCAGAAGTTTACATACGTTTTAATAGTACAACACTCTCTGATAAATTTAATCTACAATAATCACTATTGTAAAGTACACAGTGAAAAAAAAAGAAAGAAGAACAATTCAATATTCAAAGAAAGGTACCACGGAAAACAGGACAAAACATAAATATTTTGCATATGTTCTTAATCTTTATCACAACATGCAACTAAAATCTTTAACATTTCAATACAAGAGGCCCATGGGCCTTAACGGTCACCTGAGTCTATAGTATTTATTTTTGTTGTTGAAATATGTACCAATTTGAGTAAAAAATAGTATAATGTTAACTTAACTTTGTCAGGACCATGAGCTGATCATTCCTAGACCAATTTTAAGTGAGATCGGCCTATTAGAACTTAGTAGCAAAATAGCGGCCATGGCAGCCAAATTGTATTTCTGATTGACCCGAAAAATAACAACACTTTGTCAGGACCATGATTCGATCATTCCTACAAAGTTTCAGTTCAATCGGCCAAGTAGATCTTTACTTTAAGTTTGAAATAGTTTACCAAAATGGCAGCTGTGGTGGCCATATTGGATTTCTGATCGACCTGAAAAATAACAACACTTTGTCAGGACCATGAGTCAATCATTCCTACAAAGTTTCAGTTCAATCGGCCTAGCAGAACTTGACTTTAAGTTTGAAATATGTTTTCAAAATGGTGGCCGTGGCGGCCATATTGGATTTATGATTGACCTGAAAAATAACAACACTTTGTCAGGACCATGAGTCGATCATTCCTACAAACTTTAAGTTCAATCGGTCCAGCAGAACTTGACTTTAAGTTTGAAATAGGTTTTCAAAATGGCGGCCGTGGCGGCCATATTGGATTTCTGATCGACCCGAAAAATAACAACACTTTGTCAGGACCATGAGGCGATCATTCCTATCAACTTTCAGTTCAATCGGCCCAGCAGAACTTGACTTTAAGTTTGAAATGTAAAATGTTAACGGACGACGGACGACGGACGACGGACGACGGACGACGTACGACGGACGACGGACGACGGACGACGACGGACGAAAACGGATAGCAATAGGTCACTTGAGCTAAAGCTCAGGTGACCTAAAAATGTGACATTCATATGTTTATTGCAAATAACTTTGATCAATTGAACAAAGAATGCCGATTCCACTTTTGTCCTTTTAAAAAAACAAGTTTTCAATCTTTAAACATGAAATTTTTCCAAGACAAATACAGTGTTCATGGTTATTTGAAGCTATTAAATAGGTAATTGCTGAATTTAAACAGGTAATTGTTGAATAACCCTTAATACTCTATTTTTGCTATAAAATCTGTATCTGCCAGTTTTCCCCAAATGCTGTTATTTCTATATCACATGAAAATTAACCTGAGTATGACATTCAAAAGCTATAAAAATACTCAATCATCTTTGGTATTCAAAGTTTTAAATTCCAATGTTACGGTTGTTTTATAAAAATTAACTTCGAATTTAAAATACTCAGAACAAGTTTCTCTTTAATCATCTCATTAAATCTATTTTATTTGGTAATCAAGTGTAGCATATTATCAAACTTGGAATATTCTTCCTTTTTTGCATTACACATACAAATAAACATGAAGCTGAAATAGTACTTAACCATCGACATGGAAAGTCATTCATGGTTATTTTTTTTTACTTTTTAGAGCGGAATAAGTATTTTGGTAGCTTACTTATATATGTAGCTATGCCTATTTAAAGTCAGGAGGCAGTTAATATTTCCTTTTTAGCTAGAGAACGGTTTTCTGAGTGTTCTCTCATTACTTTGTTTTATTTGATAAGGGCAGCTGATGTTTTGTTCACATTTTTGTTTTGAGAGATTAAACAATTATGATTTCTAAAGTAATGACTTCACGGCTTTTCACAGGTGTTTTCTATAGCATTTCTAACCATTACTTCCTTGACATATCAACGGATGAAATTATTGTCATTGTTCCCGTAAGTTTTAAGCTAAACATAACTGGTTATATATGGTTTAATGTGTCTGCATTGAGCCCAGAGATAGGTATATATACATACAGTCTATGGTGAATAGCTGCCTCAGTAAAATCTACCACAACCAATGCCGTATTGAATTATAACAAGGATACATGTATTGCAAAGAGTGGGACAATATATCAATAGGTGCTGGGTGATTACAAAAAACTAGATGTACTATCGTTTAAATACATATGCACTCTATATATATATAGATTTATTTCTATACTGAGATTCTTTCTTCCCCGTCATCTGCTAAGAGAAGATTTATTCATCTGGTTTCATAACAATCAAATTTCACCTTACATAGGATCACTGTTCTAGAATTGAAAAGAAATTGAATTCAATTTTGGAAATTACTTCTTACTTGGTTTTTGTTCAAGAAACTTCACAAATAATTTTCAGCAGTTCTGTGATTAGCATAATACCTGGATTTTTTTAATTTCTTTGAATCAAATGGCATTTTCGGGTGGTTTTTTTACTATAATTAATCACTTCAAGTTAACTTTTTTTTGGTAAAAAGAAATACATGTACAGTACAACCATTTACATACTGTAGTAGATTTCCAACAGAAGAAATGATTTTTTCTCCATTTCAATGACATAGAACAACGTTGAAAGAGTACTGTTCTAACAAACTGTCAATGCTGTATATAACTAAAAAAAACATGCAATTATTTACTTTAAAAAAAATCATGCGAATTTAATAAAATAAAAACATTTTAAAAAACATTGATCAAAGTAAAAAGTTCACTTGATTCAAAATCGGTCATCCATGTTAGTTTCCTTGTCTACAACTTTGAATATATCCAAATCACACCTTCAATCAGGCTTCATATGTGATTGCTGTACTTTTAAAAACATAGAAAAAGATATAGAAACACAAATATCCAAATTATGTGTATCATATCTGATGCTTAAAAATACAAAATAATAAAGATTTGTAGAAACACCCCCTTTTGCTTTAAATCTGATTGATTGTTAAAAATACAAAATTGTCAACATATATTGATTATGCACTCTTGCATATATCCCAATTTTTCAGCAAAGAAGAAATATTACAATTCTAGTAACTGGTAATACTGAAATTTGTGCCATTTTGTGGAACTTCCAATACTTGAAAGAACATGTTATACATAAATCTTCCTCATGTATGTCTATCAGTCTTGAGATCTCTTGTGACCTTCAAACCCTGATGACCTGGATATCCTCGATGACCATGACCTGAAGTCCTCAGTGACTTTTATGATCCCTGATGATCTTCTTGATATTGCCCTAAGGATCCCAAGAGGTGTTCCGAGATCCCTCGTATCATTTGAGATCAGTCGAACATGTCAGATCCATTCATTTATTAATATTATGCCATGATAAATGATGTCCAGCCATTGTCACTTCATCAAACCAACCTTCGTGTTATCACAGTTTCCAAAATAAACGTTTATGCGTAGCTTCATATTGCATTTTGTCAGCAGAGACTTGCACACATACTGTACTCTGCACAAAAGAAAACGAAAATCACCCTAAATCTACAAGTATATGGCACATGTATACACATTGTGGTAAGCACAGCACCGCTGATGATATGGCCGTAGACATTATTGCCTGAATTAAAATCCCACTTTTCATGTTTGAACACTTTTTTTAACTTTATAAAAACAGAACATTTGATGTTCAAAGAACTTTCCTATATCGAAAGTTAAGTTTCTTTTTCTCCATCTTAAACAGACATCCTTAACACAGAACAAACATTGAATGGAGTTCAGTGCAACTGTTACAAGATCTTGGGTCAAATAATATTTCTTGCCTCCCATTTAGTAGATCTTGCGAATTCGAAGAGATCATCACTCTAACATTTATCATCATATTCGATATGATAACAATAACTTAACAAAACCACGACAACATTTCCTCAAAGTTCTTGTTCTGTAAGAGCCTTGAATTTTCTTCCCGAGTCCATTTAACAATTTCTCATCCAGTAAAATCTCATTAATTCCTCATGACTTTCATTTCTAATAGCCTGCTTGATTAATATCCAGTTTCTTTCTTAATTCTTCAATGTCATGTCAACTGTAGATCTTGACATGACATAAACTTCGCAAATTGATGAAATATTCAGATGTGACATGGATGAGCGATCACACAAGGCACACCCACTCATACATCATGCATCTGTGGTTTCTTGCGATGTCGTTTCTCCTCCAGGAGGTATGACAAATCCAGCCGTTGTTTGACTGGAACGGCAGACAGGAGCTTTAACATAACCTTGTTCAATCTCTCCTTCTGTTCTTTTTTCTGAAGAATGAAAAATACCTTATTATATAATAGTCAACTGAAAAGTGACCAACAAAACCAAATGTTGTTTTTATTTTCTTGTTAAATATCTTGTGTTCTTTATTCTACAGTTGTAAGTCTGAAGTTGTTTTTTAGGATGATGATGAAAAACTTTTTTGACTTCCGTTACATATATAATTGTTGAATTAATGTTGATCTTCAATTTGATTGTGTTAAATTTTCACTTATTTTCAAAAATAAATTGTTCTAGTAATTGACTTGTGGTATGCCAGTAGAACAGGTTTTATTTCTACTGTGTTCAATGTCTGTTCTGTAACAGTGTTGCTACTGCTAATCACTCAGGGTTTCTTTTCACTTGTTAAATGTTTATCATTTACAGATTAAAATCTTTTTAATAGTTTGACTAACTCCGATTTGAATTTGCCACAATGCTATGCTTTACTTTTCCAATGGATTATCATTTTTAAAAAACATGTTTAGATTTATACTAGCAGAAGAGTTTTTGGATTCTCAAATTGCGGCTTTCCCACCCATTTGGCAATACAATAGTCAATACAATTTCCACAACTGTTGGTATCTATTCCTCAATGAAATAATTTCTAAGAGTGATTAGCAGTGTCTGTGTATGCAATATACCTTCAGGTAACCATGCAAACAAGGCCAGACAGATCACAACGTGTCCAGATATTGTTAGTCTATAATCCAGTGTTAGTGAAAAATAAAAAACCGTTACATACATCTTTGATCTCTACCTTTTGTGACTGAATTCGGATCAATAGTTTCTCCTCGTCAGCTTCATCTTTGGATTGCAAGCCTGGACGCCTGGCTCGCTGTCGTTTCTTTGGTGCCTCCGAGGTGGAGCCATTAGCCTCTAGGCTCTTACCCTCGCCAGGGCCACGCCTCTTGTAGGCCTGGGGAACCTCATGTGGCTACAAATTAAAAATGTTTAGATAGAGTTTCAGTCAAAGGTTTCTATGGCAATACTGGTAAGTAATTGAGGACAAGGTTAACCTTAAGCTATAGAGAAGTTAAAAAAATAAACGAAAAAATAACCCAACACAAGGTAATATAATTAAAACATTAATAAAATGACTGTGCTGAAATGAAAATATCTGTTTTCAATTTTAAGTGTTTTAAATGATATATGGGCTATTCTGTAATTGATTGTGTTGAGGATGGGGATGGTATCTCAAATAAACATGTCATACTACTAGACCTGTAATTCATATATTATAGGTGGAAGGGTGAAGTCCAGGTCGTCCTACCATTCTATATATTAAATCCACTTAAATATTTGATGGGGGGTGGAGCCTCCAAAAAGGTTCCTCTCACCAATACTCTAACAACAAATCCTAAAATTTTGGTTTTGTGATTATAGTGCAGTCAGTCTGATAAATGTGTCATTAGTTTTTGTGTTAACCATGATATGATGTATTATTTTTTAAAGATACTTACCGAATAGTTCCTCTTTGGTATCAGTCGTGTCTCATACTTATCAAAGCAGTAAGACTTGGTGTTAATAGGATATCTGGAACATAAATCACATTGTTAATACAGAGTTATCTTTTAACCTCCTCTTCAACTCAGACTTATGGCAGAATGATGGATACTTTTACCAACAACTCACTTCAATGTGCCGCAATTTCAACTTCATCTCACATAAATGACAGAGTATCATTATATGATATTATTTACAGCCTACACATTCATTCAATAACCACCATTCATGCAAAATGGAGTTATCATCTCATAACTTGACCATAGAACATGATAAGTTTCTATGACATTGACAACAATACAAGTGGGCGTCTCTATGTAAAATTTTCCATAAATAAGACACAACTATGTGACATCATCAACAGTAGATCTGGGCGGAGTTGATAATGGCTTATTGAACCAATCATACATTAATAAGTTTGAAAAAACGAAATTGTGCCCCCTGATCTCAATGGTGAATTAAATTGCTATGAACTTTGAGGTGATAACTCATTTAGGCACGAGTAAATATACAATTATAAAACTATGATAACAAATACAGTTTTATGAATGTCAGTACCAGTTATTTCGCCGACTTCAGTTATGTAGATATGATTGAGGCTATACCACCAAACATAATGCCTTGGTTACATCCTTTGTGATCACTGTCTAAAAGCCATAATACCAATATTAATAATCATTGATGCTTTCTATACACATCCTTGTGTCTCTAACAACAACTTACGGGTGCTTGGATATCTTGTAAAAGAGATGAGCTGTTTTGTCGAGCCTGTATTCACAGATGTAGATGTCCTGGTCACGCACGCCCTTGGGCCGACCTTTACAAAAGGTGTTTAGGTCTACCACACAGCACCCTCCTACTATGCTGCCAAAAGCAACAATCTCGTAGATGGGTACGCGGAAGACCTCATTAGCGAAAAACTTCCTCGATGGTTCATGGAATGTCTCATATGGGTGGTAGTAATGGTGGCCAAACGCGAACTTGTCACCCCTGTAATATTAAGAAACACATGTTTAAAATCATTAGCATTCATACTCTTGAGGTGCATTTGATACTGAGATTTGTATGAGTGATCACAACACATATATCAACGTGGGAATGAAATTCAGACTGCCAAATGCACTTTGATTGCTACATGTAAAATAAATCTCCGTCAGATCATTACAGAAATATATATGGTCTGCTAAGTTTGAGAGCTTGTTTCTGGTCATGCATTTTTGAAGTCTAAATATAAACATCTTTTATGCTAAAATTTTAAGATATTTACAATAAACATTTTTTCTTAAAAGTTGAGAAATCTTTTTGAGTCATGAACTATGCACATGTATCAAAGTAACCATGTCACTTTCATTAAGCTTCAAATACAAATGACTTAAAGTTTTCAAATGTTTGCCATTAAATATTCTGAACTTCAATAACATTCCTCGTTAAAATAAAATTTTCAATAACCACTGCATAATAAATGAGGAAACTTTATGTTTTTTATAATTTTCGAAAATAAAGTTAGACCAGTAAAATAAATAAGACAACCAACCCTCCTCCTTCATTGACTAAATGAGGAACTTCTATTTAAGCTATGGAGAGTACGTAGCCATGAAGTATAATGCCTGCTTTCTTACTTTTCATCTTTCCACAGCCTTTCAATGCGAAATATATCTAACTTGTCCTTGCCGATTTCTGTCACAAGTTTCTGAGAGGTTTTCACAGAGTCAATCTCCACTCCGACTTTTTCTGGTACGTCCCGTAACACGTAGGCACAATCACCCACACGAATCTGTAGCTCGTCTCTCATCAGTGTCATATAGTACACCCAACCTGGAGTAGCATCGTCTGGCTGGGGGTCAGCCAGGATCTCCTGTAGATAATCAAGAAATATGAGTACACCATCCTTTATACTAGTCCTAGCATGTAAAGCATTGAAGACCAACTGTTAAAATTGTATTTTAAACATTAATTGAAATTATTCTTTCTTGACTTTTTACTACTATTATAGAAATTATAGTTTAAACCACAAGTTTACTTAAATTTCTGTTTAAAAATGTGTTTACAATTGTTTTAAATTTTCTTTATTGGGCCACTCAAATTTTTCGCAGGTCTAATGTCAAACCTGTACCTTCATACACAACAGGACTGGATGCCTGAATCATAACAGTACGAACCTTTTCGACAGGCCTGGAATTACAAAGCTCACACAGGTAGTTCTCTACATCCCCTGCCACCTTCATGCAGTCACAGTGTTGCCAGATCTGGAATGAATGAAATAAAATTCTCATACACATACTATCATCTGGCATTATATTGTAAAGTATTAATTAAGCAATGTTGATGTTAAATTCAAAACAATTCACTGCTACTAAAAGTAGCTGAAGCAGCTAACAAGTTTTGCATTCCAAAGACCATCTCAAGACATTCTCCTACTTACGAAACATTTTTCACACTGGATCATGAGTCCTTCGTCTCTGTAAATTCCACAGATACATCTGATTACCTCTTCTTCTTCCTCCTCTTCCATGGAATCTGAAAACATTAAGTATATAGTTAGCTTTCTATTCCTAACATTATTATATGCATCAATTGTATTGATATTATATCAATTATATTATATATTCTATTCCTAACATTATTTTATACATTAATATGTCTGGAAGGCATCAACCAAACAGAATTGAAGTTTAATTCCACAATTAATTGGAGAATATTAGCTCTACTTCAACATATTACATATGAATAGGTCTGGAAGGCATCAACCAAAGAATAAATCTCACAGATTCTCCAACAGTGGTGTCAATGATTCCATGATTAATACGAGAATATCTACATTGACATATTATGTTAATTGACAACATAAAGAAAGTTACATACCAATGTTGTCTGTGCCCTCAGTGGTCTCGTTCTCTGTTAACGACTGGACGTTGCCCTCTCCCAACACGTCCTCCAGCAGGGGCAAGGCCTCTGCCTTGGCAGTCAGGTATACCTTCCTCAACTTCAGCACCAGGAGACCCATCCAAGACGACCGTCCACAGTACCTCTGAAACAAGATATGGGTATACATTACAGCAGGCCAAAAAACTTGAAATTTATACTCAGGAGATAGACTTACATAATTATGCAGTTTGTTTCCAAAATATGTTTTGTAGTATTTTTAAATCCTATTAAATATTTTGTTGTTTTGATAAGATAAATTGTTGTGTTTAACTCAACAGAAGTATTTGAAATTACCTGTACAACATTTATATAATGATAATTATTATTCAAGGTTTTTATATACCGCTTTATCACAACCTAGTTCGTACTTCGTCTCAAAGCGGTTCACAAATTATTATCCGTGGTTATAGGGCCTTTGCAACCAGCAAATATCTTTCTCAACTCCCTGGGGAGCATACAGCTGGAGCTGCCATTTCGGCGCTAACAGCTAGCATTCAACAATTCTAGCACTGCCCAACCATGTACTCATTTACAGCTGAGTAGACTGGAACAAGTTGAGTAAAGTATCTTGCTCAAAGATACAACACAGTGCCATGTCATGGCTTGAACCCGCAACCTTTCGGTCACGAGCCCGGCATCCTACAACTGGACTACCTTGCCTCCTATATACTGAGGGTAAAAAAGCAAAAGCACTTATTTTTCAATATTTTAATTAACCAATGCAAAAGAAATTAAGATTTCCAATATTTTTTGCAAAAGTTGCATTTCAATGAATCCAAGATAACATTTTCTAGATTTCCTATATATTCAGTGTTCTAATATTTTTCCCAAGCCACAGCAAAAAATAGCATCTTCCCCTCCCCCTAATTTTCTGGTCAAACCTTTAAATATAACATTTTACCTACAAATTTAAGGCTAAATTCGGTTTTGTTCCTTTAACATTCCATTTCTATTACCTCAGCATTTTTGAAGAGCCTGGTCATGTCTTTATCAAAGGCTTCCAGGGAGTTGTACTGTCCACTGCCAATGTTGCGCTCAATCATATTGAAGTCTATAGGATTCTCAATGACATTGAAGTATTCTGGATGTTTCTTTTTGGATGGCAGACTGAGATGGGCGGACAGCTCTTTTGCATCTTCATCTGTAATTAACCAAGAAACCATTATTATTTCTCTTTGAACATTCAAGTCTACATTATGACAAACCTATGAATTTAACTATTTTAAGATTGAAATTAACTAATGATTATATTATGTTTGTATGTTGCAGGTAGCAGTCATCATTTAGATTAAAGAATTTAACAGGAGGAAGATGTTAATTCTCATTTATGACTGCTACCACCATGTATGCATCCCCGACACTCAGTCAGTCATTGATCAGGGTCATCGCCTTGTCATCACTCATTTTTTGCCACATCTTAGGATCAAATCATGCCAGTGTTACAGTGCCCTGTCGCAGGCTGCATATGGACGTCTCAAGACCTGGCAGCAGAATTTGAAGCTGCCCTCACTGCTGCTCTTCAAATTCGTGACAGGACTGTCCATAGCACCCCAGCCAATCTAACACCACCAAAGCTTAAGTTGGACGCAGCAATTGTTTCTGCTGGATGTGACCCAGACCAATGGTCAGCTTTTACCAGGCAGTGAAATATGTATAAGGTTGGAATGGTCATCACTGACGCTGTTCTTCCCACTGCGCTATTCTACTGTTGTGACACTGATCTACGGACAGATGTTCTACGTGACCTTCAGTGCGATGTAGTTAATGTGGCCGAGGCTGATCTTCTGGCTGCTATTAAGAGACTGGCTGTTAAAGTTTAAGTACTCTCGTTCACCGCATCAAGCTGAGCAGAATGACACAATCTCCTGGCATTGATATTCGGACATTTTTGGCAGGTCTCCGCAGCCACTCTGCACTCTGCCAGTATAGAACCACATGCAAAGTGCTACATTGTACTCATGTGTTTGACTTTAGTGATGAGATCATAAAGGACAATATTGTGCTGGGCATTGCTGAGCCAGAAGTTCTATCTGACTTGCTAGGCGACCCAAAGACAGACAGGGCACTGGAGGAAACTGTGACATTTATCGAACAGAAGGAGCAGGGTAAAGCAACAAAGTGTGCAGTGGGAGATTCCGCTGGTGCCATGTGTGCTTTATTAAACAGCTTTTGAACTATCATGCCCACAAGGTTGACACTTGTATGAACGGACATGTTACAAGTAAATAATAAAATAGAATTTTTTAATTCGAAAATCTGTAAAATATAACTTATTTTCTACACTTTACGTTATCAAAACTTTACCTCTGTAATTAACAACAGCTTTTCTGATGGTGTTAAACACTTGAGCCAGCCTTGCTGTTTGGGTCAGTTCACTATTCTCCTCTGCCAGGGCAAGACGTCTGAAAATGTCAGGGGGAAAATAAGAACAAATTGCATGACCAATCCATTTTTACAATATACCCCTGACTTCAGTCGAAGTGGGAATATTCAAACACAAAATATCTGTAAATGTTTCTCAAAAAACCCACTATAAATAAAATTAAAAAAATGCATAAAAAATGTCAGTTAATCACATTCAACAAGATAGCCCTAAACTGAAGCAGAAGTATTAAAATAAGAACACTCCTTAAAGAGGTACATTTATAGTAGTTCAGGACAAAAGACGATATCCTTTCTATCTATGCCCTTATCTACTACTTACCTTGTCCTTACAGACCGTGATGTTTTCAGTGCAGTCAGCTGGGTGATGAACACGTCTATAAAAGAGACAAAAATAATGTTGAGATGACAAGGTCTTTGTAGATGTCAAATTGATATATAACACATAAACAATGCAAAACAAAACAAGATCTCAAATTTTAGATGGAGTTCTTAAAAGGGGTACAAACAACTGTGCAGTGATGAAGTTTCATATTAGTTCATCAGCTGATCAGTTATGGGTGGGCCCCTGACACATATTATACCACAGAAAGTTATTGAATCACCAACATACAGTTAGCACATTGATCTTGTGGGAGTAATGAAAGTAGTGGGACTTGTGGTGGTACGTATGGAAACAAAGTTTCTTTGAAATATCTTCTGCCATTCATACCTAGGATAAGTTATGATTATGAACTGGCTCTGGTTTACAAATATTGCTTTGCAGAGTTAAAATGTTCTCTTTAATTTAGCAATCTTGAGATCTAAGCCACTTGTCTTAAGACACCCCTTACATCACCCTAAGCACCAGTCCTTAAGACACCTCTTACATCACCCTGAGTGCCAGCAAGAACCCTCTTACATCACCCTGAGTGCCAGCCCTTAAGACACCTCTTACATCCCCCTGAGTGCCAGTCCTTAAGACCCCTCTTACATCGCCCTGAGCGCCAGTCCTTAAGACCCCTCTTACATCCCCCTGAGCGCCAGTCCTTAAGACACCTCTTCCATCACCCTGAGTGCCAGCCCTTAAGACACCTCTTACATCGCCCTGAGCGCCAGCCCTTAAGACACCTCTTACATCTCCCTGAGCGCCAGCCCTTAAGCCACCTCTTACATCTCCCTGAGCGCCAGCCCTTAAGACTCCTCTTACATCACCATGAGTGCAAGTCCTTAAGACACCTCTTACATCACCTTGAGTGCGAGTCCTTAAGACACCTCTTACATCACCCTGAGTGCCAGCATGACACCTCTTACATCACCCTGAGTGCCAGCCCTTAAGACACCTCTTACATCACCCTGAGCGCCAGTCCTTAAGACACCTCTTACATCACCCTGTGCACCAGTCCTTAAGACACCTCTTACATCACCCTGAGCGCCAGTCCTTAAGACACCTCTTACATCATCCTGAGTGCCAGCCCTTAAGACAACTCTTACATCACCCTGAGCGCCAGTCCTTAAGACACCTCTTACATCACCAAGAGCGCCAGTGATTTAGACACCTCTTACATCACCTTGAGCACCAGTCCTTAAGACACCCCTTACATCCCCCTGAGTGCCAGTCCTTAAGACACTTCTTACATCTCCCTGAGCGCCAGTCCTTAACACACCTCTTACATCACCAAGAGCGCCAGTGATTTAGACACCTCTTACATTACCATGAGTGCCAGCCCTTAAGACTCCTCTTACATCATCCTGAGTGCAAGCCCTTAAGACAACTCTGACATCACCCTGAGCGCCAGCCCCTTAGACACCTCTTACATCACCAAGAGCGCCAGTGATTTAGACACCTCTTACATTACCCTTAGCACCAGTGCTTAAGACACCTCTTACATCGGGGGGAGCGCCAGTCCTTTAGACACCTCTTACATTACCATGAGTGCCAGCCCTTAAGACACCTCTGACATCACCATGAGCGCCAGGCCTTTAGACACCTCTTACATTACCATGAGTGCCAGCCCTTAAGACACCTCTTACATCACCATGAGTGCCAGCCCTTAAGACACCTCTTACATCATCCTGAGCGCCAGCCTCTTTTAAACCGCAGAGTACAGTTGTATACATAAACGCATGCCTACCAGTTTTGCTGAAGCTCCCAGACTTTGCAAAATCTCCATCCTTGGTGAGGGAGCTGGAGACCCTACTGCGGAGCTGTCGTACCCGGTCAATATTCCTGACCAGAAAAATACTGTGTTTCCGAGCCTTACATCTTTCTGTGTGGGACATTGGCTTAATGGTTGGGAAGATAGTAGCACTCTGCTCCTGTGCCAGTCGTTGCTGCAATAAATACATCTATTGTTCAGCTTTTATATTTACCAAGCTCCTGAAAAACTGATGGCACCTCATTACAAATTACATAGCAGTCAAATATGAATGACACAAATTACTTTATTTCAAATCAATTCATGTACCTCAGCACCGACAGGTATGATCTACTATCCTTTATCTAAATAGCACATCAAATGAATTAACAACAAAAAAATCACTGTAAAAACATTGAAAAACATTTTTAATTCATATGAAATATTCAAAAGTCATCATTAAAATAAATATCTGTCAAGTAGAGAATCCCATGCTATGAGGTGACTTGCCAAATCCACACAATGAAGAACTGCAATCATAAGTTTCTTTATTTTATGTGTTCTATATAAAACAGGTCTTACTTTTTCTCTAAATTTCTTGAGTCTATTTTTAGACTTGCGTTTGTCCTTGGGAGGGCGGCCAACAGGTCTCTGAGGAGTTGCCTTTTCCTTGCTCTGACCATTCAGTCTCTGAGTCTTACCCCCAATGACTCCTCGACACTTCTCACTTCCACACTTACAGATTTGCTATTAATGAACAAAATTACAATATATATTGATTATCCAGCAGTTATAAGAAATATATATGGAAATCAACCATATTTCAGTGAACGTTGGACTTTTGAAACAATCCATTTCATGAATATTTATATAATGAGGCCAAGACAGGCTGTTTGCACTAAAGTTCCATATACAATTTTTTGCTTGTCTTGATATTCTTATATTTGCATATAAGAGGAACATAGGTCAGGAACTTCAGGAACTTCAGTAACTTTTAATCTTTAATCATTGTTAATCTGAACATTTTGGTTTTGCTTTGTACAGAAGATTTTTGGTTTTGCTTTGTACAGAAGATTCTTGTACATACAATCATTATGTTTTTTTATAAACACGTTTTATTAAATCATTCTGAAACATTTTACTTCAGTGTACATCTTGTACAGTGGAACCTTGTATCTGTTTAAAGTGGAACCTCCTACCCACATTTTGGTTTTAAAATGTTAGAAAAAGATTGAATAAAATAAATCTATTAAATACACCAATAAACTGAGCTCCGAACATGGTAGCTAAATAGCACCAAGGTTTCATTGCATTCCTAGAATGTGTGAACTCCTTATATACTGACCTGGCTATCCATGTTGAAGGAGTGGAAGTTGTAGTCATAGCTCAGTTCTCTCCCTGCTTGTATATCTTTGAGAGCAAACAGGGCCATTCTGTAGTACCCGTTCACATTCCTGTAACAACAAACATCATTCATATGTTAAGTAAACCCATATATCAAACATATCCAATAAAAGTCAAATCATGCATGCCTACAAACTGATCCCATTTTTCATTTTTTCCCCTGCATAATAACAAATGAATGCATTTTTTGAAGTTTAATTTGAGCTTACTACCATAAACAAATACCACAACATATGGCCATTAACTCAAACCCATCCTGGGCCATAATGACTGCTCTGATTGGAATGTAATAAAGCCAGGCATGTAATAAAACTTGCACTACCTTTTAACTTTGTATTATAACCATTTGATCCATAAAGGACATTAAGAGATATATTATTTTTTGGAGCTTTTAATTCAAAATAGATTGCTATCTGTAAAATTAATTTATTATCCAATATATTTCTGTTTTAATTGATTTTTATTAGAAACAGGATATTATAATTTGATTATCTCCCCTTAACTTGTAGAGGGAACAGGTTTACAATGGACACAGGATTAATGACCCTTTACAATAGTTGCTCCCAGAAAATTGTAACTGGATTATGGCCATTGTACTTCCCCATGTAATGAAAATTAACCTGTTTAATTTGAAGTCACTTATATATGATTGTTTGTTCCACAAGTTAAATTCACTGCATTCCTCAGTGGATACATTGAAAGGACTGATTTCGTATTTTCAGTAATCAAAATTTCTAAAACTGAAATACTATCCATTTTAATAGTGATTTTTTATTATAGATCCACTGCTGATACATACCATTTCTGCATCTCACAGTTGGGTTCACATGAGTGGTTGACAAAGCGTCCAATGTTACCCATCCTGTAACCGTCTATGAGTGCCCCACTGTCCAGGTTGAGACAGTAGTGGTGACGTTCCTGGGAGTAGTTCTCCGTCATGCGGCGTCGGAACTCCTGCTCGCTCACTACCTCTCCAAGGTACTCCAGGATAAACTGACCTGCAAAGGAAACCAGAAAGTTTTCAACTGTGAAATTACTTATCAATCTCGAACCAACCTGCACTTAAAGGCCAGCACTTCTGGTTTCTATATGTTCTTGTTTTATAGTATAGGAACCACTGTATCGGACAACATATGGCTCCTGCCTACAGAATGCACATTTATGTGCTATAAACAGGTTTGACTAGTACTGTCTCATTAGAATCTGAGCACTCTAAATTTAAGTTTTCTTGCTACACCATACGTAATTTTATTTTATTAGCAATTGAATTGACAATTGTTGATTTTTGTTTAGTCTGAATAGCTTCATCAACTCGGAGAGTTTTCATTTGAGCTGCAATGATATGCATACCTCATGATACAGCACATATCGGAGTACGATGCTGGCAATACGATGCATATCACGATACGATGCATATAATGATACAATTATCTGCTTAAAAGGTCATCTTTATAATGACTGTGTGCATAATTTTACGAGTTTTGTCATATACTTCAATAGTAATACTACTGAAATATGTTTTCGTATAATTTCTAGCAATTTTGGGTATGACTGCACACAGTGGACCACATATTTACTGGGGGATTAAAATGATTTAAGTACACTTTTTTAGACTTTGTTAAAAGTCAAATGATAATTTATGTACTGTTGAAGTATCGCGATACAATACAAACAATACGATACGATATATCATGCATGGTTTTCAGGACCTACCTGTATGTATCGGTTCCAGAGACTTCACCCCACATCCCCTATCCTCTGTAGTAATCTTCTTAAGGCTTGGTGACCATTCATGCTTCTGGATCTTCTGATTTGAACATCGTTCCCCACAAGGACAGGCAAGGGGGTTGCACTCGGTATAGATGAGTCTGTTGAGGCAGTCGTCCCCACAACCCTGGACCACATCCTCTTCCGGAGGCTTGCAGTTACATGGATGGGTCTCATATGGGCATATTGGCTTTATGTCATCGTGTACATCTGCAAAAGAAAAAGATAAAACATAATGTAATGAAAAGAGATATAATTTGTTGTATGGTTTAGGGGTTTTCTATTTACTTGCAGTAACATAATGCACTTTTTACACTTTTTCCTTCATGTTGTTCAGAAAACTATAATGTGTTAAGCATCCCATGTATATGTTATGTTCAAATATCCTGCACCTTGCTATATGTATTTCATGGTCCCATTTAAAAAAAAAAAAAAAAAAAAAAAAAATTTTTTTAAGGNGGTGCTATACATATTTTCATGGTCACATTTTTTTCTTTTTTTTCTTCAAAATTCTTGTATGTGTTTCTTTCAATATACAAAACCCTCTCTATGAAATGTCTTTTCCCACCTTTATAACATCAAGGAAATAAGATAAACATAATCCTTCCTACAGGAAGAGCAGCTTACAATTAGTCGGTTTCCCTGTGGATCAACAATGTAATAGTCAATCAGCTTATTATATATTTGTGTTGAAGTTATCATAGGTGGAGAAATACTATTGTGCCAATCCAATTAGTCTAGTTCTTTTTATACAAATGTATTACAACGCTTCCACATGTACTTTCTTCCTTCAGGTCAAATACCAGGAGGCTGGGAGAAGAAACAAGTGTGCAGAGGCAGTGCCAAGATAGACTGGGACGGTGCCAATTCTCCTCGTTCTCACTGCATTAATTGTGTAACACAGACACACCTTCCCTACAAATGCCACTTGTATAATGGTATTTTAAATGCTTTGCAGGTAGGCTAAGTTTTTTCTGCTCAAAATGTTTAAGAGGTTCTTTCCTCTGGTAATTTAGGACATCAAATACTGCTTTTTTTTTTATAAACAAATATTTAATTTACCGTTCTTTTTAAAATTTGATCAATTTATTTCTAAACAAAACAGGTTATGAAACTGATTATGAAGTTTTTCAATTTAGAAGAACATTTGCAAATTAGTCTGTTTATACACGTTCACCAGACTAATTACTTGGTACCTGAAAGTTTTTCTAGTTTTGAAGAATGCAGTAACTGCCAGGTGGTATTTTATCATTAAAATGGTGTTGTTCAGGAGACAGAAGCATGTCAAGGTATTCAGGAGAAAAAACAAAAACGGGACCTTCAAATACATAAAGTGAGATGACAAATAAATGAGACATTTATCAAGATTGCATACTTTCTGTTTAAAAAAATCTAAATGTCTTTTCCACTCAGTGCCAAGTATATGCAAGCACTTCAAATCGGTATACTATAAAATGGATTTTATCAGTAATTGCGACGTTTTCTGCAGCCTTGCCAAGTACTTGGGATCAGCATGGACCATTTCTATTTTTGAATCCGAGACCACACATGTTTATTCCTACAAGTTTATGTGCTCCTCATGCTCAGAGATAAGGTTAATTACTAACTGGATGACACATATATTTGGAAAAACATTAAGCCGACATAATTGTTCTTTGTAAACGAAAATGACACTCATTACTAACCGTTCATTACCTACTGAATCCAGTACATAATTCATATATCACAGCATGTTACCGACGCTTTTAGCCAACATTATCAAATGGTCAATAATATATCTGTCAGTTACCTAGTGATAGAAACATGTATATCTTATACACATATCTTGAGAGGGTCATAAAACAAATTCTCTGAAAACCAGAAGCTGTTCATGGAAAATAAAACCAGCAATATAAAATGTGCATTGATGGTGCATGCTGACTGATTATTTCATCAAGGGATGAATGTCTATCAAGATGTTGGTAATATGAAATTCTGAACATATTGCTACCATTCTTCTGTAGATAGAAATTAATTAGTGTCTGATCGATTACGCCCTAGCTACACATATACAAAACACTTCCATCTTATGTTTTCATCTCTCGTGCTAGACACACGGTCATAAAACTGTTATACACACAGTGCGAAATATTTCTACATCCTGAAATATTATACCCCATGTGCAATAACAAATTATAAAGACAATTTTTTTCACTCTTTTTTTCCATGAGCCTATACATTGTACATGACTCACATGCAAAAGGATCCTAATGAGTCATTTCCCTAGCCATGATGGTAGCAATGACCACACAATCCCATTTTAACACGAAAACAAATATGTTAGCAGTTTAATTGTCTGACTGGATTATTCATACTCCATTACATCACTAACGGTATCCAGCAGACTTTATTTGAACTGCACATATACATGTAAAACGTTCATATCAATATGACATAGGTCATATCACAGTAACTGTCTCTTCACAGTTTAAATACATCCAAATCAATTCAAATCTTTAATAATAGTCCATCCTATCCCAATTGATTATATAGAACGCTTATTTCTAAATTATCTTCATGTAAATAGTAATGGAAGTCACAATAAGCTAAATGATAATTTCCATTTCTTCTACAGAATGAGCTAATTATGAAATTATCTAATCAGCCATTACCTTATCTTTTTATTCTTTACCATTAACTGTTAGCAGGCAAGTACCCCTAATGAACGAATGTGGGAAGTGACTTATAATGGGCAGAATCAAAATACACTTGGTGACACTATACATGTAATCAATAGAAAGCATGAAAGTACACATACATAGCTGGAGCCATTATCCTCAATTTTCCTGTTTACTAGTAATCAATTTAAGGTATAGAGTTACACCTGCTAAAGTGAGACCATCATCCTAAAATGTCTTGTTTACCAGCAATCAATGCTTGAGGTAGCAGTAGACCTGTCATAATGAAACCGTTACAGCAAAATTATATGATAAATCCAGCCTGTGCACATTGTCATCCCGAGAAGAGAGCCCCCCCCCCTCTGTCCCTGATGCAGTGGTGTTTTATGCACCAGTAACGAGGACCATATGTACTGTCATTACACTAGACTATAATAATACAGGGTGTACTTTTACACATGCTTGCTGTCCCTATGGTCGAGCGCTCCTGGTCTGCCCATAGTTCTATGTCTAGATCTGATAACTCCTGATGTCATTCCTATCCCAGTTAGTACAGCTGGTAGGGTTGTGACCATCACTGGTAAGGGAACCCAGGACACCAGGAAATGGTACTTTCTTATTGCCAAAATGAATGATATATTTTGAGATGTGATATCAAATTAAATTGAATATTAATGATCAGAATCGGCTTGACTCTCATATCAGTCACACATAACTGCTGGATTATCAAATATTATCTGGGTGTCTTTTTAAGGTAAATTTTGGAAATTTAAGTTCTTTGTGGAAATAGAGAAAATCTTAAAATAAATGTGTTCGTTAGAAATATCTGGAAGTTTTGAATGAGTACACATATGTATCCTTATTTTCTATTAATTAAATACTGAGCACAGTCATTAAATGGCAATAAAAGCCTATCTTATTAAAGTTGTAAATTACCCCTAAATCAACTAGTTTAAAAGAAGAATTGTAGTTTTCAGATATGAAAACCATCTGCTGCATGATTCCTCAAGTTTTCCAGATATTTTGAACTTCACCAATTAACCAGATTTTAAGCATTGGTAAATATTGATAACAAATTTTCTCTTTTATTATTTAATTAATTTTCAATCATGGGTATATTACCAATGAATACTAAATATTATGTTGTAATGATGACATATATAAGGAGAACTTATATAGGCCTAGCCTGCTGTTCAATCCTATTGTTTACTCAATAAAATATGATGAAATGAAATGAAATATATAATCTTCAGTATCTCTTATGGAGTCTACTTCAATCTAAAAGTAAAAATTTCAGAATTTTAGAATAAATAAACGCTACAAATTGCCAATTTTTTGTGTGAAGTCATTTTTAAGGGGCCACACATTTCAGGTTTTGACAGTTCTTTTTTCAATATATAATTATGTATTTGATTCAGCCAAAAAAATAATGGCTTCAATACCAACAATATGACAGGCTTTCCTAAATGTCAATATTGAAATAATCTAATAACTACAGCCCATACTGCTTTGAAATAGAAACATTTCATGGACACTAACTAAATTAAATAAAAATAATGCTAGAAAACACTCTTTGTTCATATAAAGTAAGATAATATATATTACCCACACAATTTAAGTGTGAAAGGAGTGTTAAGGACTGAGTAACATGCTTTTTCTAGTTACTACCTCCAAACTCAAATTTATCCTCCAAATTGTCAAGTCTATTTCTAAATGAAGTTGTGACCTTGAATTTTATTTCCCCCGCTTCTCTTTGCCCTTTCTCAACTGGAACATTCAATAGATGTACTTGGATTGACAGCCTGACATATAGATGTTAGAACCACCTACACATGTACAGTTTAACTCTAAATGTCACACAGTAGGAATGAACACTCAGCCCAGAAGTCGCCCCTGGTACAATTACAGGTGTACTTACCCTACCCACACTAATTTGCACTGCTGACCTTACAGATTGTATGCCCATTTTTAAAGAAGTACAGGTTAAGACAGGATTTGTGAGACATCTCTAAGACATATAGATACAATGTAAAAACATATTTTTGAAAATTAAAACTTAATGTCTTCTACATAACTATCCTTTTTCCCCCGGATGTAAATCTTAAAAGATAAAGCTAGGCTAAAAGAAGACCCCCCTCCCCCCATACACCTTTCCATAAATAAAGATTAATTCTAGGAAGGACATAATAAATAAAAGGGAAAGTGGTTTAAATCTGGAGTAATAAAAACAAATCATCAAACACAATGTTTAATAATTCAATTCAAAACCTGGCAGGGCTTTTCATCAGCTATGAACAAAACACATGATATGGTTGTAGAGGAAAGACAAAAAACTCGTGTACATAAACATAATTATGTAAATGTCGGGGGAGGGGGTCTACCGACTGCCATTCCAGAGCTGTTGTGGGTCTGTGTTATGTAATATACACAGGAAGCACTGCATGCTCCTGGTCTGGAAGTCTAGGGTGGGTGTACTTGCTCACAAGCAGTTCCCTTTCCAAGGACACACAGCTAGATCACACATAATTACCCAGTCCCATTTCTAAAGCAAGTTGCAAGTCTATCTCTAAACAGGATTAATTTTTTGGGGCATTAAGTTTCAATAAACTTCCGTGAAATGTTTTGATTGAATGTCTGTGGGTACATTTGATAGTATGTATCAGTCCCCGGGGTGAAAAGGTGGATAATTGTACAGATAAGATATCGGGGCAGTATCAACACCTAAACACATAAGCATAACCGTACAACTCATAACACTCCTCCTTAAATATACACTACATCAATGATCTAGCCCCATCATTGTAAATACAAATACTACATAATCATATTATAGAAAATTACATTAGTGTCTCCACAAGTTTCTGCTCTTTCTGGTAAAATTCCAGTTGATTTTCAATCCATTAATATTTCTTTTGAAATTTGATATATTTTAACCATCAGACGAGAAAAGATTCTTTGCCCTCATGGGTGGGCTTATACAGACCTACATAACTAACATCTGAAGTCTCACACAAATTGACTATATCTAATTTGAAAATTCCTTACGATTTAAGGATGGGTGCCCATCAAATGTGAAATGTGTAGTTCCATTGTAAAGGTTTAGGTTTTATATTATTTAACGTCCTATCAACAGCCTAGGTCATTTAATGACATGTCTCCATGTGTGTTGTGTATGTGTGCATGTGTGTACATGTGCCGGAGATAGGGTATGTTGGTGTACTTGCCTCCTTGAGATAGCGCAGAGCTGATGCCGTCTTTATAGTGCTATCTCACTGAAATACCATGCCGAAGGCACGGAGCACAGCATTCCACCCAGTCACATTATACTGACAACGGGTGAACCAGGTATTACCGTTACCCATTGTAAACCATAACACTATATTCAACTGCCTAACCTCTACACCTATCACCTTAAAGTTAAACATGCATGACAATTGGCTGAAAAATATCAGTTCTAACCAATTGCATAATGATAATTCACTGCAATGTGTTTTTTTGTATATGCAGTAACCTCTCTTTGACTTCCTTTTGGATATAACTGTAGCACAGTTCGGCCAGGACACTTCCTCAGACCAGGTAGCTCAATCAGTTAGAGTGATAGTATAACAATAGGAAGTCCAGTGTTCAAATCCCGGTTTAGCCCTGCTAAATTTTTACACTCTGAATACTTTTGTGTAACATTTTTGTTAATTTCATCTTTATTAGTTTTCATGAAATTCCTGTAAGGTATGGTTTTCTTTTCAAAAATTGTTTATGAAAAGTATTGCATTTCCAGAAAAGACAGTTTCCAATACTTGGTTAGTACGGGGATCCTTAAATGGATACTACAATGATTTTAATAAATGTTATTCAGAGTTAATATATTCTTCTGGCATGCTTTTCCTGCAGGCTTCATCACGTGTTTTAAAAGATTAAATATAAAGGCTTACTGTTTCGTATTTTCTTGTACTTGGTCACTGCTTCTTCCTTCTTGGAAAGCTGAAATACACAAAAGTTCACTGTTAAGGCAAAATTAATGCAAATCTGAAATTGATTTCATTATGTCTATAAAATATAAGTGCCTATTCTTAGCAGGGGACTTGGGATGGCATTTTGCAAATATATAATCAATTTGCATGTCTGATATGATGTCTGCACAAACAAGAAACCCAAGGGGTCGTAATGCTTACCTGAATAATAAATAGTACAAACAATATTAAAGAACCTCTACGCAAACTTTTTTTCTAACCAGGGAGCTTTAATTGACTAGATCTCTAGTAAAGGAACTCTGTATTTTACTCCATGTCACAGTAAGGTAGCATACATTCTTAAATCTCCATGTCAGAGTAAGGTAGCATACATCCTTAAGTCTTCATGTCACAGTAAGGTAGCATACACCCTTAAGTCTGCATGTCACAGCAAGGTTACATACATCCTTAAGTCTCCTTGTCACAGCAAGGTAGCATACACCCTTAAGTCTGCATGTCACAGCAAGGTTTCATATATCGTTAAGTCTGCATGTCACAGCAAGGTAACATACATCCTTAAGTCTCTATGTCACAGCAAGGTTACATATATCGTTAAGTCTTCATGTCACAGCAAGGTAACATACATCCTTAAGTCTTCATATCACAGCAAGGTAACATACATCCTTATGTCTCCATGTCACAGCAAGGTAACATACATCCTTAAGTCTCCATGTCACAGCAAGGTAACATACATCCTTATGTCTCCATGTCACAACAAGGTAACATACATCCTTAAGTCGCCATGTCACAGTAAGGTAGCATACATCCTTAAGTCTCCATGTCACAGCAAGGTAGCTACACCCTTAAGTCTGCATGTCACAGCAAGGCAGCATACACCCTTAAGTCTCCATGTCCCAGCAAGGTAACATACATCCTTAAGTCTCCATGTCACAGCAAGGTAGCATACATCCTTAAGTCTCCATGTCACAGTAAGGTAGCATACATCCTTAAGTCTCCATGTCACAGCAAGGTAGCATACACCCTTAAGTCTTCATGTCACAGCAAGGTAGCATACATCCTTAAGTCTACATGTCACAGCAAGGTTTCATATATCGTTAAGTCTCCATGTTGCAGTAAGGTAACATATATCCTTAAATCAGCATGTCACAGTAATGTAGCATACATCCTTAAGTCTCCATGTCACAGTAAGGTAGCACATATCTTAGGTCTCCATGTCACAGTAAGGTAACACATATCTTAGGTCTCCATGTCACAGTAAGGTAGCACATATCTTAGGTCTCCATGTCACAGTAAGGTAGCACATATCTTAGGTCTCCATGTCACAGTAAGGTAGCACATATCTTAGGTCTCCATGTCACAGTAAGGTAGCACATATCTTAGGTCTCCATGTCACAGTAAGGTAGCACATATCTTAGGTCTCCATGTCACAGTAAGGTAGCACATATCTTAGGTCTCCATGTCACAGTAAGGTAGCACATATCTTAGGTCTCCATGTCACAGTAAGGTAGCACATATCTTAGGTCTCCATGTCACAGTAAGGTAGCACATATCTTAGGTCTCCATGTCACAGTAGGGTAGCACATATCTTAGGTCTCCATGTCACAGTAAGGTAGCACATATCTTAGGTCTCCATATCACAGTAAGGTAGCAAAGATCTTAGGTCTCCATGTCACAGTAAGGTAGCACATATCTTAGGTCTCCATGTCACAGTAAGGTAGCACAGATCTTAGGTCTCCATGTCACAGTAAGGTAGCACATATCTTAGGTCACCATGTCACAGTAAGGTAGCACATATCTTAGGTCTCCATTCTCCATGTCACAGTAAGGTAGCACATATCTTTGGTCTCCATGTCACAATAAGGTAGCATACATCGTTAAGCCTCCATGTCACAGTAAGGTAGCACATATCTTAGGTCTCCATGTCACAATAAGGTAGCACATATCTTAGGTCTCCATGTCACAGTAAGGTAGCACATATCTTAGATCTCCATGTCACAGCAAGGTTACATAAACCCTTAAGCATGCCATATATATTTATCATCAAAGTTTTGATCCAATTAGCTCCCCCACCCCAATAATTTTCCTGGTCTGAGCTATTTTCGATGTAATTTACAACTGACTTATTCTGAAAAAGAGTCTATAGTATTATTCATAATGTCCTGCAAACATCAGAACTCTTCCCCAAACTGCTAAACATCTGGGCTGCTTATTATATTGAACATGGTGTATAAATTACATTAAATTTAGTTATTTAACATTTATGTGTCATAACACATATATCATAACCATAACAGCACTTACGTATTTTGTCATATGTTGTCAATAAATCCAAAAGTGAAATAATCCCTGCACAACATATAAAGTGTCTCAAAACGGGAAAAAAGCGGTTTGCATCATTAATCTTTCCCTCCTTAAACTTGAGTTCTAAGATATAACTAAACCGTTTAAGAACCTTGTTGAGAGAATGTTACAAGAACAGAGATGCAGTGATACACACAGTCAATTGAGTTGTTACAGCTGTTGACAAAAAAGGCTTACATATATATATATTAACAGAGGAAGAGCTCATCTCATCGGCAAGAGTGTTAACAAAAATTAATCCAATCAAGTTGATTATGTGAATAAACTTTTAGAAAAGGGTTGTTGGCCAGGTTCTTGCAAAGTTCACAAATTGTTAGATTTCAAAAGGATAAATTACACCGAACTGCCATGTCAGTATTTAACAATCTTGAACTAATTTACATACCGTATTTGACCAAAAATAGACACCCTCCATTCAAATATACCCCTTCTCCACTTTGGTCCATCTTGTTTGTTTGTTTGTTTGTTTGTGTTGAATGGCCCATGAACAGCTATGGTTGTTCAGGGCCAGAATAAACTTCAAGATAGGGCAGCCATTTGACAAGACAAAATTAAGATCAGATAAAAACTTGTATATCTATCAGGACTAGGAAAGTGTTTGTAATAACAATAAAGCCCCCTCTACCAAAAATGATGCTTTGTTGATTACAATTTACTTGACTATTTAAGCTATGAATAATGTGTAGAATTATTACATAGGGATAAATTGTTTCTCACACGACCCGAACAACTTGTTTTACATGGGTATTTATCAGAGCTTGCCCATGACCTTGACAATGTGGACATCAATGAAGTAGAGCTTGCGCATGACCTTGATAAGTGTGGACATCAATGAAGCAGAACTTGTGCATGACCTTTGCAAAGCAAACTAAAGGTAAAGGTCAAAAGTGTAATCATCTAAAGTCAGGAAAGTGCTGAAATGAACTGGATGTATGTTTTTCTCCAATAGAAACCTAGGGCCTACACACTTTCCTTTGGAAAAATATGTATTTTATAGTTTCAAAACAAGAATAACTGAGATATGACTTTTTAAAGATATCTTCTACATCCTGATTGTGGAAGTGATCTATAAGGTGTAAGAGGCTGCTTCTTTGTCAATTTTTTTTAGGGTTGGAATTAAATATTTTAATGTCCTTTTTTATGGACCAATCAATATTGGTTCTTCATGAGAGAAGACTTCATAAGGCCAACTTCAGAAAACATTTGTTTCCAGTGTGGTCTGTATATGGTGTTTCATATGTATTCTATAGGGTATGTAGGATTTACCACAGGAGGTTGTTCACCATCTTGGATTTTGGAAATATTGCCAAAATAGGAATATTTCTTTAAATCAATGTCATTGTTATATAGACAGAAAATGTAACATCAACTGCAAAAAAACAACAACAATAAAATACAAGCTATAGTTTACAGTAAGATCATTCCTTGGTTTGGTATGGTGCATGGCTGCATTTTATCGAAGTGTCAGAGCATTTCTGTGAAAGGAAAGCACAAGAGAGGTTAGAAGCCCTAAAACAGAGTAAAAAGCCAGTTTAATGGTGATTGTGTGCCAACTTTGTTTCATAAAACGAGGCTTTATGTCGGGAGAGGTTGAAGATTTTAGTATTAAAGTCAGTTTTAAGCCTCCCTACCCACTCTCATGTCAAGTCAACCCTTACAAATAATGGTGCTTAGCATTAAACAACTGCACATATATCCAAACAGAAGCATCTAGAACCATGTAGAACCATCACCAAGGAATTTCCTACATGACAAAGATCATGATATTGTAGTACTGTTGTAAAAGATGTGCATGAAACCAGAAATATAGGTGCACTTTTGGAACATCTCTTTATAACCTCAAGCATCCATCTGAACATAGGGACCATGATAAATCTCCGAAATACATTCTAGCTTTGAGACCAAAATGGGGAGAGAAGATGTAATCAATCTGCAGTCGACAAGAAAATTACCTATAGTATGCATGGAGAAGAAAACCCATGGGCAATTATCCTGACCTTTGGAAAAGCCTTAACTTCATTACTGGGAGAATCACAAATTTCTCTTGAAGAAATCAAGCATCTGAATTGTGTTAGATCACTAGATTTACAATTTACGCCAAAACATATATATACCAATTGTCCTCTTTTTCATAATAAGCTCCTCAATATAGTCATCATACATCACCTCACCAAAACATTTTTTTTAAATTGTGAATAGTGAAAACACTATCAGTGGATCACTTGGCAGTTTTTACCCTGTATTTTTTTTACCCCATGCCAGGAGAAAAGCTGACACTTTTATTGTAATTTATTTCCTTATCTCACTTGCATGTAAATTAACATACCAATACTGCTGATTCTTGACACCTTAAAATATTAATCATTTAGCTCCAATATTTTTTCTTCCTGTGTGTTGTTGATACTCTTTCTTTCAATGTACATCTGGAGATAACTGTCAACTAACACTTAAGGCTGATTCAGCTTATTACCTGAATATAAATCAATTTAAAAAAAAATATACGTGAGAAGTCCACGACATATATCATACTGGACATTCTCCAGAAACCTGCTGATACGAACATGAAATTAGAAGCAGCTGTTGCAGTGTAGAAAACACAGGTTTATTCTAGGCTAATACTTGACAATGTGTGTGTGTGTTCGGGAGTATAAAAGGAGTGGGAAATAGTTTAACACCGGATAATGGGGTGAATACAATAGACTTGATATGCGCTGAATGTGCCAATATGGTACACACAACCCGAGACAGATTGGTACAGAAACACATTGTCAACACATTAAGTAGATAAGTGAAGATGTTTGGGTTTACATACATGAAACCTGGTACCCTAACTATAAATGGATTACAATCTGATTAGAAAAGTCAACAAATTCAAGAAACAAAACAAAGGTAATCACCTACACAAAAAAAAGTTGACGAATAAAATGGTGAAGACAGAATAAGGTAATTTCTCAAGAGAAAAAGAAGATAAAGTTCAGAAAACAGGGCAGAAATTCTACCACAAAAGTACAGTTTTTCACCTAATAAGTACCCTTTATATGCTTTGAATTTGGGGAAATTAGAATGATTGCAGTACCTTAAAAATTTCTTAACAAATGAATTAATATTGATACAACAATTAACTGTTGTACATGTTATCATGTGATGCTTTAGTCTGAATTATTCTGACGTTTTATCGACTTTTTTCATATCGGTCTGTCGTCGATTAGCGTCAGAACTGGTGGGATGTTTAGACCAGAAAAAGGCTAGACTGGGATGTACAATTTGAGTGGCCGGAAACCCAAGTCTGGTAGATTTGATGTTAGGGCTAACAAAACTGTAAAATGTTTATAAACATGTTTACCTTACAGGTTATAACAATGTAATAAATTGAAACTTGAATATGCAGTGATTTTTTAAAGGTTAATTTAGGGCCTTATATGGCCCTTCCCCCTGATAATTTCTGCTATTTTCCCCTAAAACCATTGCAAAAATCACTTCATTTTCCAAAATCACAATTTTTTTGTGGGTGATATTTTCCCAAATCAACAGACACAGGCCCCTGTAGAAAGGAAGTAGAACAATCAATGATATGAATGCTCTCTCAGATTTTGTTACAAAGTTCCGATGGTTTCTGCAGTTATTCACCTAAGGATCTCGATCTGTCCCACTGCAGACAAAACACCAGAGAATTAAACTGTAGCGTTTCATACATAGTTATCTCCCCTTAGTTTCATGCTGGACTGTAGTGGGAGTGAGCAAATGTCAATGGTCAGGTAGCTCAGTTGTTGAGCCTGAATGTGTTGTGATAGGAGCTTCCCAGTTTGCATCCTGGCCTGTTACATTTTTACTCTTGGCACACTTTTGTTGAGTTTTTATTGTTGTTTATTTCGTCTTTTTTTTATATAAAAATTCTGCAATATCTGGGTTTCTTTTCAGAAATGATTGATTTATTGAAAATTCTGGTATGTCAGTAAAAATATTCCAATTCCTACTTACAGATTACGTCAGTGGTACAGGGATCCTTATATTAATGTAGATTTCTGGCATAAATCAGCTTTAGGAATCAATTGTAAATGCAAGTAACATACAACTGTCCATAGAAAAAGGTCAATTTGTGAAATTATTAAGGGTGCACAAAGTGTGTATATATATATATCTAATATAAGTACTTAAGATCAAGAAATAATTTCAAAAACAGAAATACCTCATCCCGAAAGATTGTAATAAAGTATTTTGGGATAAAGAAATTGACCACAGATGAAAAAGTATGTTCAGTTTTTGAGAATTAGTGTTGTACATAAAGTTTAAGTCATAGAAAAATGCATACAGAAACGACAGGCTCAAGCTGGAGCAGAGTCGGCCATAGGCATCACGTGTCTACAGAAACGACAGGCTCAAGCTGGAGCAGAGGCGACCATAGGCATCACATGTCTACAGAAACGACACGCTCAAGCTGGAGCAGAGTCGGCCATAGGCATCACGTGTCTACAGAAACGACAGGCTCAAGCTGGAGAAGAGTCGACCATAGGCATCACATGTCTACAGAACCGACAGGCTCAAGCTGGAGCAGAGTTGGCCATAGGCATCACATGTATACAGAAACGACAGTCTCAAGCTGGAGCAGAGTCGACCATAGGCATCAAATGTCTACAGAAATGACAGGCTCAAGCTGGAGCAGGGTCGGCCATACGCATCACATGTATACAGAAACGACAGGCTCAAGCTGGAGCAGTCGACCATAAGCATAACATGTATACAGAAATGACAGGCTCAAGCTGGAGCAGAGTCGGCCATAGGCATCACATGGCTACAGAAACGACAGGCTCAAGCTGGAGCAGTCGACCATAAGCATCACATGTATACAGAAATGACAGGCTCAAGCTGGAGCAGAGTTGGCCATAGGCATCACATGTATACAGAAACGACAGTCTCAAGCTGGAGCAGAGTCGACCATAGGCATCACATGTCTACAGAAATGACAGGCTCAAGCTGGAGCAGGGTTGGCCATAGGCATCACATGTATACAGAAACGACAGTCTCAAGCTGGAGCAGAGTCGACCATAGGCATCAAATGTCTACAGAAATGACAGGCTCAAGCTGGAGCAGGGTTGGCCATAGGCATCACATGTCTACAGAAACAACAGGCTCAAGCTGGTGCAGAGTCGACCATAAGCATCACATGTCTACAGAAACGACAGGCTCAAGCTGGCGCAGAGTCGACTATAGGCATCACATGTCTACAGAAACGACAGGCTCAAGCTGGCGCAGAGTCGACTATAGGCATCACATGTCTACAGAAACGACAGGCTCAACCTGGAGAAGAGTCGACCATAGGCATCACATGTCTACAGAAATGACAGGCTCAAGCTGGAGCAGGGTCGGCCATACGCATCACATGTATACAGAAACGACAGGCTCAAGCTGGAGCAGTCGACCATAAGCATCACATGTATACAGAAATGACAGGCTCAAGCTGTAGCAGAGTCGGCCATAGGCATCACATGTCTACAGAAACGACAAGCTCAAGCTGGAGCAGAGTTGGCCATAGGCATCACATGTCTACAGAAACGACACGCTCAAGCTGGAGCAGAGTCGGCCATAGGCATCACATGTCTACAGAAACAACAGGCTCAAGCTGGAGCAGAGTCGACCATAAGCATCACATGTCTACAGAAACGACAGGCTCAAGCTGGAGAAGAGTCGCCCATAGGCATCACATGTCTATAGAAACGACAGGCTCAAGCTGGATCAGAGTCGACTATAGGCATCACATGTCTACAGAAACGACAGGCTCAAGCTGGAGCAGAGTCGACCATAAGCATCACTAGTCTGAATTATTCTGACGTTTTATAGACTTTTTTTCATATCGGTCTGTCGTCGATTAACGTCAGAACTCCGGCCCTCTATAATATGCGGGAAATATGCGACCCGCGCCGTGAGCGCACTTCAAAATGATATTTTCGAAACAAATAGTCACTTTCACACACATATTGAAAGATCTATTCTTTATGCACAAGGTGGTATCAATAACATGTTTCAAAGATCATTATGAAAAGTATTTTCCAACGTTTTATATACCAACCCATGGTTTTAAAGGAAATTAGGCCATGAGCAATGTCACATGACTTGAAGAGATGTCGCGTTATCGAAGGTATTTCCCAAACGGTATGACGTAGGCCGGCGAGATTTTAGTCACGTGGCATTAGAAGGCGGGGCTATCAAAAAACTAGAGTAAAACAGGGTAAGTTTGAAAACGTATGTTTTTAGTGATTGTATTCGTTGTTTGAGGCATGTTATGTATGTTCATCTTGTGCATAATGAATAGATCTTTCGATCCATGTGCGACATGTGTGTGAAAGTGACGATTTGTTTCTAAAATATCAGTTTGAAGTGCGCTCCGGGCGCGGGTCGCATATTTCCCGCATATTATAGAGGGGTGGAGTTCTGACGCTAATCGACGACAGACCGATATGAAAAAAGTTGATAAAACGTCAGAATAATTCAGACTAAAGCATCACATGATAACATGTACAACAGTATGACTGGCTCGGACAGATATCATTACCTTTCAGGATCTCAGCCTGTACATATGGAAATTGATCAATACCAATTTGAATTTAAAGACCATGATTAACTACTTTTGAAGACATTAATATATTATAAGAAGCTGTTTAATAGAATTTTAAGTGGAAATTAATTCTAAAGTAAGGTTTCAAATTTCCATTCAACATTGACTGTTACCTCAATTATAATGTATGTCTGAATATATATACCAAGTAGGAGATATCCTTTTTATCCAACTTTTCAATGAAATCTATATCCCAGGACCAGACTTGTACCCCAGATCTTATGCAGCACCAATAAGCCTTACTCAAACACCTTAATACATCACACTCACAATGGTTAGTAGAATGTTAAAAGCTGAACTGTTGAACTATTTTTTGGTTTTGGCAAATAAAAGTTAGTGATATTCAAATCAGATCAAAAGGTTATGTTAGCTGTATGCATCACATGGTTCAGACTCTGTAAAACACAGACCAATTTAGACCTTGATTTCATTTACAACTAACAAGACAATATCTACTTGATATTGGTAATTAGTATTGTTGAGGTATTAAGAAAATAATTGATCACCAGTCCAAGTTTTTCTAAATCTTCTTTTTAGGTCAGGATCAAATGGCTACTTATAGCATGATTGAACAGACCTTCGGTGATCTGCCACTTGCACTAAATCAGTAAATATACAATCTATATGGTTGTACTATTACCAGTTATCATACATTATAGGCGCCTCTTTTCAAAAACAAATAACAGGTGCTTGTTGAAGAAAGGTTGAAAGCTGTTATGTTGCATGTTTCAAATGAAGCATTAAAGGGACATCACGTGAAAAGGCGTTTTTTTTTTAATGAATGTATGTATTGTATGCACTTCCACTTATGTTACCTCGCTATCCCCATATTCATAGTCCGTTCCAAATGTCCAGTTTGACCACTTGAATTGTTCGGGAAAGCCCGGCTAAAAATAGCGCCGATAACGTCACCTGATTAGGCAGCAAACACAAGTGGTGCGAGCGAGATGAAACGGTTTACAAAGGGGCCCTCAGAGAGGGGCCGTCAGGCAACTGCAACTTCTTACCGCACTATGAAACCAAGTTATATGATTTCTAATTCCGTATTCAAACTTATTGAACAGTAATTATTCATCATCAGAAGTTAATTGCACACTTGCCAATATTAAGAATTTAAATTTATTTAGCTTTTAACATAAATTTGTTGCCAATAAAATTAAACAAAGGATGGGGCACAAGTTTTTACAATTTATCACAGCCTTCTCCCGTGACCGGTACAGGTGGTACGGGGCTAAACACTCCCTCAACAATGGGACAAACCTTTCTGTAAAAAGGAATATTCACGAGACGAATATCCCTTTTCAAATGTTTACATAAAGTGCATATATGCAATGACAAACTACACGCGAATATAAAAAGGAAACGTTTGTGAATTTATTTATTACATTAAACAACTCAATGTCTTTGGCCATTTTTTTTCTAGACCATGAATATAAATCTATGTATACTCTCTTTCCCACTTTCACTGTCTCCAAACGCTAACATTTAGGAAGTCATATTAACCATCACACACAATAAACTGTATGGCAAAACCACTACGTGTACATGTAGAATATGTGTCAATAAGGAACGTGTTGAGATACTTGATAATTATATTTTTTCAATACTTTACAGAGATTAAAGCATACTTTTAAATGGACCTTTTTATGCTGAGACAACTTTTCTTTAATCAGTTCCTTTGGTCCGAAACAGAAGCCGTAGTTATCGGCAGCACGCGCCATTTTTATAACGTAATCAAATATTTTTTCCCCTGTTTTCAATACGTATTCCGATTCTATCTGAAGTCGAAAATTTATTCTTTATAGAGAAAAGGTTGTTACATGATCATACATTCTAAGTCAACATCATATGAAAACATGAACTGTTGAAAAATTACGATTTAAAAAAAAAGTGTTATGCGATCCTATTTACTAGAAGTAGGTTCTCCTTCCTCAGTTATTCATCCTGGTCCGTCATTTTGACATTTTTAATCTAGCTGCGATAACGTAGCTTTCTGACGAAGAGCGATTTTTTTTTTATATATTGCGTCGTCGCGCCAGGGCAGGCCGGGTATTATATTAGTACTAATTTAAAACTTGCATGTCAAAACAAAAAACAATCGTTTAATTCAGCAATATAATTAAATCATACCATTTTACTGATCCCGGTAATATTATAAATTATGTAAATCTAATAGCGCACGTATCTCATTTGACCCCGAGCACCGACAGAGGATCAGAGAACAGAATACGCCGTGGCCATCACAGCAGTTATCCCTTGGGGGGCCTCATGGCAAAATCAAACTAACCAGTCACTTATCCCTTTCGTTTGCATAAACCACTGTATAATTAAAAAAAACACAAAGTAAACTCTCTCCGATACATGCCCATTAACATATTAAACTAAGTTCATCTGTGTTCAAACTCACACAATGATACTAGCGAGGTTAATAGTTTTAGATATTTATTCATAACATAAACAGCGCTAGCATTTCTGTCGATTTTATTTCAGCTTAACCGGCCGCTATCCGGAAGAAAACATGCACCGTACTGACTGCTAGGGCAGTTATTTTCTGCTTTGAATACTTCCCACTGGCAATAATGATTCCGTAACGTACCCCTTGCGCTATCTTTTGACCATTTGGCAACTATTCGCTTCGTAGCTGACACGGTACAACACTTTTCTTTGGCTTACTTCACACGGCCAGTCATTTTGTTTACAAAGAAATGGTGTGCTATGCGCATGCGCTAGTAGAGGGAAATCCCTGAACAAAACGTTGGTCAGACAGGTAGAAATACCGATGATTATCTTAGATTTAATCATTTTTATGAATCTATTTCAGCCAAATCCGATCGGCATTTTCCATAAGGAGTCTCACTTGATATGTTTATGTAGTATTTGGAAAAAAGACAAAAAAAAAAGTTACTTCAGCGTGATGCCCCTTTAAGCATTAAAAGTGGAAAAGTGTGAATCGTTTAAGCATGTTTAGTGCATTATAACATAGCCTAGATGTCAGTATATAGTACAGGTAATTAAGCAGCAAATTTTTATGCAGCATTATTCTTAAGCACAAATAATAATGCTAAGAATCAAAACAGAGTCAATATGAAATGCTTGCAGCTTAACAGTAAGTCCTATCTTACATGGGTTGAATGTTTGCCAGAATGAAGCAAAAAACCTGGATAGCTAACGTGTCAAAGTGTCATACTTAGACATGACAGATTGGAACATTCCTCTACAAAACTTTTATAGTTCTGAAGCAAAAATAATAGACCTTTTAAATCTTAGAAATGCTGCCTTTTGAGAAATTGGCTACAAATCATTCTTTTTACAGCACTAAAGCATGTGTGGTGAAACCCCCTTAAATCTTAGGGACCATGTGTGATTGGAGAGGGACAGTGGTGGTCAGAGGCACAGGTCCAACGATGACACTATCGTTTCTGTGGGATGTCATACTGTTGTATATGTCGGCCTGTTAGAAGCATGACTGACACACAGCAACAAAACAATCGGACTTTGTAAGAGTTTACCAGATCATGCTCGTGCTGCCACCATATATCATAGGGGAGGACAAAATCAGACACTGTCTCCCGTAAATATTTTCCCACATGTAGAGGGGGCGGAAGCAGCTTGTGCTGAGAGACTCTGCACGCATACACCACCTTTTCTTTGGTCCGGGTCACAGGATCAGCAGATTTCTTCTTCGGCCTGAAACGAGAAAAGCAAGACATTCATTATCACTGTGACAAATCTATATATACTTTTGTAATGTAGTAGTATTTTGCAGACAGAGTATGGTTTTGGTTATGTGCATATCAAAGACCATGTATGGTGTAAGTATAAACCAGTGGATATTTGTGTCATTGTCTGCATCAGCTGCATCAAAGTACCTTTTAATTAGGCTTTCATTTGGTATCCTCAAGGTGTCCTAATTGGCTCAGCATTAGTACTTGAAGTGAACCCCATTATAAATGACGCTAACTGTTTACAGGTAAGTTAACACACCATATAGAGAATCACCTATATACCTGCAGCCAACAATGCACTGCTCCTTTATATCATACAAATAACAGCTGGAAACCTCAGGTAAAATTCTAATACATAATTCACAGGTAAATTTCAGGATTCTCAAATTTATCTACCCTTTATGAAATTACACCTGAAAAGCCTAAACATTTAAATTTTCTGCTTTATTGGGACAACAAAAGGATCTTTTTGTATACGTTTTCAACACAAAAGGTATAAACATGTACATCCCTGGGTGATGTATTGCTCTGTCACTATCAACCCTGATAGGCATACAAATTACACCATATTAAATGAAAATGCCGTAAATGTCCAAATATTTTACAACTCAAACTTTTTATTGTATGTGTCATCCTCTGTACTTGTTCAGATAATATTTATCATTTTAAGACTTGTTTATCACCATGAATTTTCTTGCTTTCAAAATCTCCTGATATTCTTTTCTTTTGTTGTTTTCATATTTGAGAATCAAATATTGAATCATATAAGCTATGTTGCAATATGTGACTCCATATACCCGTACCTGAACATTCTATTTTTATTTGGATCAGAATATGAGGACATTTACCGCTGCTGGCAAAGTCAAATGAAGTAGGGAGGATTCTTTTCAAATGGTTGATTAAATCATGTACCTTGAATTGGTCCTACTCAAATTAATGTTTGAATTGAAATCATGTATCAAAGCCCAGAATGAAGACCTAAACCGCCCTCTATTCACACACGAACACCTAACCAACCGGATTTCTTAACCTCGTTGACTACATATCCTCTTTGACCTTAGCAGATAGAGAAGTCTATCACCTAATCTGTAAGAGTACTTCATCTGTGACTTCAAAATAACTAGTGGTAATTCACAAATGCTTTATCAAAGGATTCTCAAATACTGGAGTTATTGACAGACAAATGACTTGAAAGTCAGTGTGAGAGCCGGTATAAAAGACATGAAACATGAAACCCTCAGCAACTAAAGCAATATAATGCAAGTTGTGTAACCAATAACCAGTCTCTGCATGAATTCCATAGTCCCTGCTGCCAAAAACGTAACACGTCTATAAGGCACTTCATCAAACGGCAGTTGTTTATTTCAGCATTTACAAGAGGATGTGCAATACATTGGGACATAACGTTACAGGAAGTAACGAAAAATATCACATGGCATCTTTCACTCTTCCTGGTTAATTACTACACTAGCAATAGACACTGTCCGCAGTCCTAATCAGTTTGAGTTCATTTCCTTGTTGAGCTAAGCTGCTTGATGTCGGTGGAGAACTTGATGCTTGATAACCTAAAGTGCTCTCAGTCGTTAAAGCACTGTCATGCTTTGAAAAAGAACAAGATTTTTTTTTACATCTACATATATACAATTTTCAAAAATATTCATTTTTATAAAACTATCATAAGATTAATTGCTTTATTAAATCTTTTGAATGTTTCAGATTAATAATGTTTATGAACTCTCAATCTATCAATAATGTTTATTAACTCTCAATCTAACCAGCCTTTTGATAAGTGAGGCTGTCAGGTATATATACACAGAGGGATACTTCACCAGTTAGCATTGCACAGCACTTGTGTGTGTACAAATGTAATTTGAACCAATCAATCCATAACAATAATGTATTTATGGTGTGATCTTCCTCACTGATAAGCAACTCCACCATAGAAATCCTTTACAACGTGATGAAAATGGGAGGGGAAAAATCAATTTGCTAATATAACATCCCACTCGTATTTCAAACATTATGATGATCATGGCAATGACAACGTAAAATGGTTTCTCTGTCACTGCTGAAAAAAGATCTGCCGATTGGGACCAAGTGTCTGGGAACAGAAGATGGCAGGGAAAATCACAGACAGAGCGACTTGCAATTTGACAATGGTTTGTGTTGATAATATTTTCTCAGCCACAAGAGGTTGCAAGGGGACCTGAAGGAGTCAAATGAAAATAATTACAGTTGAAATACATTATCTCCAATCACTGAAAATGACAGATCCATTTCAACGCATGTACATGTAACAGGCTATTAGAGATAATGTTGATGTAACACCAGAACACGTGACCCATGGGAGTGATGACCGAGTAGCAAGTGCTGTATGTAAGATCTGACTGGTCCAAAATGATTTTATTGGGATGCAGACACATGTAAATCCCGTGTGCATTTGTACTCACAACAGCTAAGGTCATATAGGATGGGTGTGGTGCACAAGGAGACATCATTTAAACTCACAAAAGCTAAGGTCATATAGGATGGGTGCGGGGCCCAAGGAGACATCATTTAAACTCCCAACAGCTAAGGTCATATAGGATGGGTGTGGTGCCAAAGGAGACATCATTTAAACGCACAACAGCTAAGGTCATATAGGATGGGTGTGCAGCCCAAGGAGACATCATTTAAACTCGCAACAGCTAAGGTCATATAGGATGGGGGCGGTGCCAAAGGAGACATCATTTAAACTCACAAAAGCTAAGGTCATATAGGATGGGTGCGTTACAGTTAAGGTCATATAGGATGGGTGCGGTGCCGAAGGAGACATCATTTAAACTCACAAAAGCTAAGGTCATATAGGATGGGTGCAGTGCCCAAGGAGACATCATTTAAACACACAACAGCTAAGGTTATATAGGATGGGTTCGGTGCCCAAGGAGACATCATTTAAAATCACAACAGCTAAGGTCATATAGGATGGGGGTGGTGCCCAAGGAGACATCATTTAAACGCACAACAGCTAAGGTCATATAGGATGGGTGCGTTACCCACGGAGACATCATTTAAACTCACAACAGCTAAGGACGTATAGGATGGGTGCGGTGCCCAAGGCGACATCATTTAAACTCACAAAAGCTAAGGTCATATAGGATGGGTGCGGTGCCTAAGGAGACATCATTTAAACTCACAACTGCTAAGGTCTTATAGGATGGGTGCGGTGCCCAAGGAGACATAATTTAAATATACAACAGCTAAGGTCATATAGGATGGGTGCGGTCCCCAAGGAGACATCCTTTAAACTCACAACAGCTAAGGTTATATAGGATGGGTTCGGTGCCCAAGGAGACATCATTTAAACGCACAACAGCTAAGGTCATATAGGATGGGTGTGCAGCCCAAGGAGACATCATTTAAACTCGCAACAGCTAAGGTCATATAGGATGGGTGCAATGCCCAAGGAGACATCATTTAAACTCAGAACAGCTAAGGTGGTATAGGATGGGTGCGGTGCCCAAGGCGACATCAATTAAACTCACGGCAGCTAAGGTCATATAGGATGGGTGCAATGCCCAAGGAGACATCATTTAAACTCACAAAAGCTAAGGTCATATAGGATGGGTGCGGGGCCCAAGGAGACATCATTTAAACTCGCAACAGCTAAGGTCATATAGGATGGGTGTGCAGCCCAAGGAGACATCATTTAAACTCCCAACAGCTAAGGTCATATAGGATGGGGGCGGTGCCCAAGGAGACATCATTTAAAATCACAACAGCTAAGGTCATATAGGATGGGTGCGTTACAGTTAAGGTCATATAGGATGGGTGCGGTGCCGAAGGAGACATCATTTAAACTCACAACAGCTAAGGGCATATAGGATGGGTGCGGTGCCCAAGGTGACATCATTTAAACTCACAACAGTTAAGCTCATATAGGATGGGTGCGGTGCCCAAGGTGACATCATTTAAACTCACAACAGTTAAGGTCATATAGGATGGGTGTGGTCCCCAAGGAGACATCATTTAAACTCAGAACAGCTAAGGTGGTATAGGATGGGTGCGGTGCCCAAGGAGACATTTAAACTCACAACAGCTAAGGTCGTATAGGATGGGTGCGTTACCCAAGGAGACATCATTTAAACTCACAACTGCTAAGGTCATATAGGATGGGTGCGGTGCCCAAGGAGACATCATTTAAACTCACAACTGCTAAGGTCATATAGGATGGGTGCGTTACCCAATTGCAAGTAGATACATTTAACAGAAATAAAAGGCAAGAGAAGAAGGAAAAGACACAGAACCTTTCTTGTAAGTGTTGCAATGGGGCAACAAATCCAGTCTGGTCTCTCTAATGTCTACTAAGTAGACGACACCGAAGGAAACCAAGAATTCTGTAAGAAGTCCTACAACATTTACATCTTCCTACATCGGTACCTGCACATGTCCAATACAAAGGAACAACATTCAGTCAGATTTGGATGTTCATATAGGGCTACGGAATCAACATTCTATCAGAAACATTCCTAAGAAGTCATTAATCTCTTTGATGCTTACAAAGTTCTTGCTGAGAGTAAGTGCAGTGATGACTACTAATTACCAGACATTCTAATAAAGACACGAGTGACTACTATCTGAACCAATATGCTGTCTGGATTCGCAAACAGACAAAAATTCCAGAAAAACGCCACACATTCCATTTATCTGTTCTTGAGAAGTTTTTATTACAGAAAAAGTTGACAACAGGTACCACATCATAAATGTAAGCACACTGGTATTTTGAGGCCGATTCAAATAAAAAATATAAAAAATATTCTCATTCCCATGAACCCCAAAAGATCATTTAAAACTTGATGAAAGGTTCTTTTTATACAAATTTACAAACTTGAAAGTAGAAGGGGATTTAACACTCTGTTTAATTGAATCCAGCAAGCTGAGTAATTATATCCAATTTTAGCTTTTCCACAAAACCAAGATAAAAGGCCAAGATGTCAAACCTGCTTACCAGTGTAGATTAAGACACAAAATAAAACAAGTAAAAAGTTCACATGATAGTGAGAAAATCTTGACAAACAGTAAGCAGAGATTGAGAGTTGTGAAACCCGGATTTCACTGTCAACTTCAATCAAACCTCAACAGGACTGTTATCACCAACCAAGAAACAAAATCTGGGATTTACATGCAAAGCCTTTTAACTTTCATGTGCAGGAAAATAGCATTACGATGTGGAAGAATGTAATTTGAATGAAAAATGGTTTCCCTGTGGTGATAAATGGATTAAGACCGTTTCACACTGTTAAATCAAACAGCCACCATGTATAGGCTACACCGACTGGGATAAGATAGGAAGGTTCTACATCTCTATAGCAGTGAAGGTCCCTCCAAGTAGTCAAGGCAGGGTAAACACCTCTCGTCTTACCCCCTTATCAAGCTATTGGGATAATGATACGTCATAATAGCCTGTGTTTGGGCATACCATATCACCTAGCTGTCCAATTATTTGTATTGTGGAAGCCATTAACCTCAGGTTTGCGGGGTTAGTGAGAACCAGCCTTGAGAAATTTATGACCGGGAGGCCTGTCAAAATAAGTAAACAACATCATTCTCAATAGATATAACTCACTGTTAACATTCAACAGAGAGAAACGTCAGTGTAGCTATATAGTCTAGCCTTGCCCCAGTGTGTAGTCAGACGAGACAAACATTTATATGTGGAAAACTGTTAAAGGCATTTTTGATACCAGCTAACAGCCTCCCTGCCTGTTAATACAAGTGTAATGCAGCAGAGCCTTGTAACCTGATACATCTGCGATTCTTAGGAGTAGATCAACAAGTAGCTAGTCCTGGCTAGACAACATCAACTTTATATATGTGTGTGTGGGGGGAAGGATTATACCAGGCTAACCAACACTATCACAAGCTTGTGTTTGTGGATCTAGTGGTTTTTATCCTTCATGACCATCAAATTCATTTGCCTACCTCGTGTTTTTATTGCAATTATCCGAATACAGTAGCTACAGCTTCAACAAACACTCCCTTCAATGTTTTCACAGTGAAAATTTCTTACACTTATATTTTATTCACAGCGCTCCCTAAATGTTTTCATGTACAATAATCAATGACCAGGTACACACAACACAAACCAATGCACTTAAACAAAAAAGAAAAACACATTCGGTCCCCAGTCAACTAAATCGCTGATATTTCTTTCTTTCCGTGGGAGCTGGTATGATAAAAAGATTTTATTATCTAGGGACTTGAAGCAGACAAAAGCTGTAAACGGCCTGAGAACTGCTCCACTCTTCAACACCCTATAAAGGTGTTCACTGGAGTGTGGAGCTAAATGGGGCGCTTAACACCCCACACAGCCTGAATTTCTTCTATCGAAGCCTCAACCTTTTCACCTGCGTTTATTGTGCTCGCTACTCCTCCGACATTTTTAACTCCTAATTAGAAACATGTCAGGCATTCACAGCTATAAATATCATATCAGTAAACACATTTAGCTGATGCGCATGTTAGTCATCTAATTGTTGATGACTACCGCTTTTGTTCACTTTATAAAACATTCACAAGACTGATCCAGCTAATACTGATAAATTGGCTGTTCATATTACAATCTCACTGCATTTCAATACATGAAGAGCTTTTAAAGTCGAAGTTAAAATGACTTTTTTTCAACACTTCAATTAACAGGTGAAGCATTCCTCCGTGGTAAAAGTTTATGACAGGATAACTTTGTTTTTATCACTTAAGAATAAATTGACTTTAATATTGTTAAATGCTTTTATATTTTTACAGCTGCAAGTAAACTACAAAGATTATATTTTTAAATTTTAACATTTTCCCGATTAGCTGATTCCTCCGCAAGATATATGTATATAAAGAGTTTGTTTAAACAGTCATTCGGATAACTGTCACACAGTAATAAAGCATGTTATTTATTGGAGAATAAAAAATAAAAAAAATAAAATTGAAAGTTTTGATAATCGAGGTTCAGATAATTGGTATTCTACCGTTAGTTGAAGCAGTTAAAACCATTTTTCAAAAATAAATCTGCCATAGTTTCATCCCACCCAGAACATGATATAAATTCAGCATTTCCTGTTATGGCAGAAACAAGTTCTCTAAATCATCATTATTGATTCTTTCATATCCATTCTTGTGAGTGAACTCATGTTCAATGTATAAACAGGATGTAAAATAGGGAATTAACACATGCATTTATAAAATCGAGAGCTGAGGTATTGATTGCTAATGTTCGTTGAGCCTGTAAGCTGTAAATTATGCATGCATTTTGATTTCACACCACTACTATCACAACTGTAAGTGGGTCAACATTGGGTTTATTTTACAGGAAGGGATACTGTACCTTATTTGTTTTCTGGTTTGATATATAATCAGGGCTATAAACATAGCATTCCCTTCTTGTCTGGTCTCCCACGTCTGACAAAATCATTATATGCTACTGGATCCGTTCATCTGCTCTAGTTGGAGCTTGTTTACCGATCATTTACATGGGTCATGAAAAAAAGGGCGCACAGCGACATGCTTACTTTATTGATAAAACATTCCCTGGTTGTCTATTAGACTGATATAGGCATTCTGTGTCCCTGCTAGCAGTCCATATTGATCTGTTAGCAGTAATAACTCGGTAGACTTTCCCCTGATGGATGCGTTCAATAGAAATCAACTCGGGGCATTAAACCATATTATACCAGTAACAGATTCAAATCTCTAGACGCTGGCTACCATTTCCTTCCATGTGTTTTCTCCTCCCTGTAAACGTTGTTTAGTCTATTATCTCTCTGCTAGCAATCACAATAAACATTTTTAAACCACTCTTCGGCTTGTTTATGCGAAACAGATCAATTTTGAGAGTACAGTTATTCCTGCCAAACGTATATATACGTAGATATCAAAGAGGCGATTAGCAATGAGAAGTTACATCAATACGCTGTTTCAGATCGCTGTATCAGCATCAGCTTCTCAGGAGCAGTCCCACCAAGCCTCACGGTGGAGACACGAGCAGTAAGCACCTCATTAATTACACAAGGCAGACACAACATTTGTCTACATGCACAGCTAACTTTTCAAGGAAACATAAATAACATTTATCTGCCCGAGCATCAAGTATCTGTGTAAGAATCTGAGCAAAGACTTTTTTCTGATTCCCGTTCCATGTCAATCTCTTATGATTGTAAAGTGGTAGTTTGGGATGAACCCATTAAGATAGGCCGATCTACTATTTTATATGGATACATTTAACAAGTCTCACTGTGGCATTATATAGGGAAAGGGCACCTGCTGTTAGTGTCAAACCTCCCCAGTTATAAATAAAATACATAACAAAATCTCCTCTCTATTGATTTTACCACGCATGACACATTTTATTAGACAGAGTTTGCTGGAACAATAAATAAGGAAAACGTGGGGGAAAATCTAATCTCAGAGCCATGCAATTTTCATGAACCTCGTAATTTCCACTGTACCTACTGGAGAAATTTAATTGCCTGGCTTAATAAATGTTATATCTCTTGGAAACTCAACAATGCTGAAAAGTCATTAGTGTTTGCACCATATTTACACCTGGAAAGGACATTTAAACACAGTTTGCAAATCAGAAAGGGATTAGTGTAGGGCCACTATAGCAAGCCAATAAATTATGGTCGATAATGAAATAATTGTCAACAGCTTTAAAGTATCAAATATGCTAAATAATCAATAATTTAATTTAGGGTTTCTGATCCTGAGTTAGAGCTTCAACAATTATCCGTGGGTCTATTGATTTACTGAGTTTTCTACCAGAGATATATGTACATCTTTATCTTCAGAGAATTCAATTTGAGCTCTTGCTATTTTCAGTTATCTTTGTAACCTCTGGCTACTTTAATTTGAAATTATTGATTTTGACCCACTGAAGTCATCATGTGATCTGTATCTGAAGCTGTTATGTATCCTTTGGTGCGTGTTCACTATCAGAAAATACAACCTGACAAATAGGTTTTGTATTACACCTACATTGTACCTACAACAATCTAAACTGAAGTGGTACCTCCATCTTTTTTAATATTGTAGTCTAATTTTAGGATTCGACTTCACAGTATTTAGGTCAATAGATAAATTTGATTCCAGTCTCATGATCAAGTACAGGACACTTAACCTAGATAATTGATTGTGCCAGTCTACCAAGCTGTAAGAATGAACATCAGCGGTCTGGGAAGTAATGCTTCAACAAACTAGCGTCCTTCCTGTGGTAATCATTAACTTACTTTGAACAGTCTCAATAAAACAGAATATTGCTGATACCCAGTTACTTGTTAATCTTGTAAAATTTGTAAATGTACATCTTGTGATTGGCAAATAATTAACCTAATCCTTTTTTTATGGCTTTTTTGTTTGTTTTACAAAGATTGGTTAATATTTATAAAATGACACCGATAGGACAAATGAAATGCAGTAAAAATAGTTTAAATAATCATTTTTATCAAACTAAACACAAAAAATCTTTGCAAGGCTGAACACGTAAATGCTCAACAAAGGTTTGTAAATCCAACCAAGACTTGTGTTTGACAGCATGTTTGCTTTCAATCACATCTAATAAAATTCTCAGGTCAGGGTCCCGGACCAATTTATAATGGGACCCTCTATAACACTATTGGGAATTTCCATCTCCAGCATAGCAAATAAGGATTTTTTGTCAATTACTTCAAACAGGAGTTGTAAATGGTGTATATATTCTGAACTTTTTAATTGTTCTGTTCTGTTTATGAGAATGAAACTGTACATCGTGCAGTGTACACATTATTTATTTGGTTTGCTTTCAGCAAAAATGTACAGATGTTGCTCTGATGGGCTTTAAATTCCAACAATAAATGTGGCTTACATGTGGAAGAGAATACTAGGATATGGTTGCATGTCAAAAACATGTCAATGAGCTTACTTCTGCTTGGACGGTAATGGAGCTAACGGCAAATTCTTACCAAAGAAACAGAGCTAAACACAAAATTGAGGTTTAGTCAGTGAAGTGGAAAATATAGGTCACTGTGACCTACCTTTGATATATATATTGGTGTGAAGTACTCCTAAGTTGTATCTTTGTGTGGAGGTGATAACTGCAGATCAGACATCATTTGATTTAGTACAGAAAAACAGCCATGTATTATTAGCCCCCTCCCCCTTTGTGTTTCAAATATCATCTTCAGTTCAGAAAAAATAGAGTACATAACCCAGTAGGTAGGTAGGCATTATTTTCATTTTGGAAAACCATTTTACTATGCTTATATAGAGCAGGAGGTCTGACTTTAACAGTGCATATCACTAAATGCCAATAAAAACTTGAGGGTAGGCACGAAAATCTAGGGTAGGTATATGTAGCTATAGGGTAAGCAGAAAAACAAGATTTTTTTTAATATTTGGTGCTATTGAAATATTATGTTTGTGGTATATGTCATCTAGAGAAACAAGGACATCCTATCACTTATTAATAATCATTTCTGTCCAAAGTAATCTGGTGGTGTTTTTTTTACAGCAAACCCCATTATCTACTTGAAACGTGATGGCTTATATATATGCACCTCACTTTATTACAGGTGTAGGTTTTTTTCACAGGTAACTTTGATTTGTCAATTATTAAGACTACACTACAGGTGTGCCTTCCACACTCATTGCAGTCGACTGGTACAAAAATAGACTACACCTGTACAGGTACAAAACTTCATTACCAGTATATACCTTCAGGACAAAACTCTGGGTCTAGTTTGAGAAAGATTGGTTAGCCTTCATTCATAACACATCTTGATCTTGAAATCTTTTATAAATGTTGAAGCTAACAAGTAATACCCCAACAAGGTTTGGTAGCATCTCCAAGTGTTGCAATTCAAATTGGTCTTTAAAATAAATTCAGTCTTTAAATAAAGAAGTTAAAATATGTGTTTAAAGAAGATGTTGTGAAAAAATGTAGAAAAGAATCAATTTGCATGCAGCACTCCAGCAGTGTATAAGCTGTTTTTTCTTCTATACTACATGTACAGCTTAGGTTGTACACGGATATCCAGTTGATAGGGACACTTACATTATGATCAAGCTCTTTTCAGACCACTATCACATTGAAACATACTTGCTAACTCTCCTAATTTAGAAGGGATACTCCCGATTTTGGACCCTTAGTACTTCAACCAATAAAATTGATTAACTATTCCTATATTGTAAGATCTTAAGATTTCATCGTAAAGAACAACTCAAAATATGTCATTTTCAAGGGTTATTTTGTCTCCAGGGGGTATATACACACATTATACAAGTATTTATCACATAATGTACTATCTAGTGAATATACCCATGTCATATTATTTTGCGGATTAACCCATTTAATATGACCTATATCAGCCCTGTAACCCATTTAATATAATTGGTTGTAAGTTTCAATTGTTTCAATTGTGACGTCACGTCTAGGACAAGTACATGACGTCACGGACAACTTCATGCACTGGATTCAAAATGTTTTTTTTTTTTACAATTTAAGGTTGCATGAAAATTGTCGTTTTACACGAATAAATGCCACAAATCTTGATTATGTGATAAAAAGAATCTTACACTCGTTTTCAATTTATGAAACTCGTGACAAATTCTCATTTTAGCGAGAAAATTCTTACACTCAATTCATAAATCTCATATGAAATGGAAACTCATGTAAGATTCTATATGTATATTTTAATTTTGAGCATGCAGAATCTCCCCCATCGAAATTCAAAAAGTTTGCAATAATGCTGAAATGTCACCATTTCGACACAGCAGTACGACATTCCGTTCAGTCACAACATTTTGACAGTAGCTTACTGGTTTATATCTCTTATAACTGCTATATAGGTTTTATCTCTCCCAGTCAATCACGTATTTAAAAAAAATAAAACCAGTGTAAAATAATTAAAACCTCGCATAACAAGACAATACACTATTTTTACTAAATATTTATCAAGTGTTACAGGAGAAACAAACTACACAATTAAGATGATGGTGGTGATGCATCCACGAGCTAGTTCACAAATATAACCGTGTAGGTACACGTATTTGTAACAGAGAACTGGAGATTATCTCCCCTAATTGGGCATTACTTGCTTTGTACTTGACCGATGATACATGACCTCCAATCCTCATATCACCCAAGCTATTGAAAGTGTTTTTGAATCCAGATAAAAGTTAACCTTTGACCTATAGATAAAGGTCATGGTGACCAAAATATACACTGCCCACCCCTTGTGGAGATGATGCAAGTATAATTCAAGTTTCATGCTTCAATAACTTAAAATTGACAGCCTCGAAAAGACTTATCTGAAAACTGTTTACTAATTTTCAAGACCTTTGACCAAAAGCTGAAGGTCAAACTGACATAATCATGATGCACTGTCACCGACATAATCTATATATAAAGTTATTGTATATATACAAGATTTGAACATTTGGACAGCCCAAACCAACTTAATGGACCCCTCGCGATCGAGTTTTAGAGAGGAGTTGTACTGTAAATGAATTTTGGTCAAGACATCTTAGCATGTAACAGAACATGACTCGAACATTTTTTCCCACAATTTGTAAGAATGTGCTACACATACCAGAACATTTAATGTGTCATCATACCATCAAAAGTTAATTTATATGCAAAATAACGTACAGCTATTTACATTAATTGATTAGGGCTTTTTATCACCAAATGGTGTCCTCTATGTAATTAACTTAGAAGTTATGAACCATGACTCATTATCCCTAATCTGTATTAATGTAATGCCCGTCAAGGTTACCACTCCCTTTGGGATCTGGCGTATATACTAATACTAACATGCCCCAGTCAGGCATCAATTTTACGCTGATAAGTGAAAATACCTGTAGAAACAACATAACCGTAAATAGTCCCCAAGCTGGCTACATTCAATGTTATAAATTAATTAGAACAAAGCTCTTGGCCAGGGCATCGCATGATGTATCTATATCTTCCTGTAACCAAGATCAATATCTGACAATACAACAATCAAGTGACTTGTTGTGGGTTAGGTATACCACACACTGACTAGAGACAGCTGTGCATGCCAATACACAGGTACACACACCAATCATGTAATTAGTCACAGCTATTCAACACTGCTGCTTACTGTCTTATCACCTTAATCTAATCATCACAGGTAATGTCGGATATACAGCCATACATTGTTTTTAAACATTCATTCCTAATAAATTACCAGTTTCCTTAGCTTACAAGTGTTAAAGTCATTTGCATGTTATGCCTTCTCTAATATTAACGCTTTCTTACACTGTGCACAAGATTATTTATTTTTATTTGAATTCATCAAATTTGATTCTATTTTTGATTTGATACAATGAGTATCGAATGCATACCTAAAATTGTTGCTTTTAGGAACGATTTTATTTTTTCACTTGAAATCAAATTCCCTTTTATTTTGCAACCAATGTCCTGTATATATATTATTGGCCATTACAACTTGCCGTTTTCAGAACGTCATGGCATGCTCGATATGTAATTTTTATTGTGTCAATACTTATTTCCATTCAATAAAAAAGTGGCATCAACATTAGAAGTGCAAAGTCATCAATCACATAGATATTTTTGAGTGTGCATGTATGCCTCTTGTAAACCTTCATTTCAAATCAGTGGTCATACACTACATTGTAGAACCAGTTTCTGCAGTGATTAAATAGGGTTATTAATTACTGTAAAATCTAACATACTATCACTGAATTCAACTTCTGCTAATTATCAACTAAAAAACCCACAAACACTATATATCTTTCCACACACACTAAATATTCTGTTTTTCTCACTTTACATGTAAACAACTCAGCATTCAGATTTTTTTTCAATGTTCAAGGTCATGCTTTTATTTCAATATTACAATTTAAATCACTTGTTGCAGAGAGGTAGGCAGATGCTGATCCATATCTGTTTTTATGGTAATGGTAAGAGATTTCCGTTGAGGCGACCACCATACAAGTTTCACTATGCCTCTGGCTGTACACGATAGCACCAGAAATCACATGACCCCAATTGCCCGATAACTTTTCCATTGTGAACTGTGAAGTAATACAACTCTAAGTAGTCTACCATCTGTCATTGAATGCAGGTGTTTCATACATCCGTGTACACAATGTAACCATAAATTATTTTTTTCAGTAATAACGGGTAAAACCATATTTTGTGTTCTTTGTCATCAAATGTCTAGAAGATACTTATTTTAATTTCTGTATACCCATTTCCTACCAGAATACATCCTGTGTATACTACTTCTCTGTCAGTATAAACATTGTGTGTTCTTAACAGCGTATATATCTTGTGTAACCTTATACTGACCAATGAAAATCCAGCTGTGTATCCTTGTTCCTAACAAGTATAGATCTTGTGTATTCTTATTCACAAATATAAACCTCAGGTATACTTGTTCCCCACAAGTATACATACTACACATCCTTACTCACCACAGGTGTAAATATTATGTATACTTCAGAATAAGATTCATCAGTTTAGTATGAATAATGATTTTCAGCAGTTTAGAGTCATGTAGTCATTTACAATTTTTGCTTGACAAAGGGAACAGACATTTTTGAAAGCTCGCAAAATAAGTTTTCAACTCCTGTTTGTGTTCAAAGCAAACTTTGACTTAATTGTATACTTATTTTCCCAGCATTATAAATCTTGTGCTTATCCTCCAAAAGTATAAATATTGTGTTGACTTATTCTCCACCTGTGTGATGTTGCAAATAATTATTCCCAACCAGTATGAACCTTGTCTATACTTATTTCCCACCATGTAAATATTGTGTATACTTATTCCCAATCAGTGAAAGCTAAGAGTTTATACTTATTCCCTACCAATAAATATTGTGTCTACTTGTTCCCCAGCAACATACATATTGTGCATATTTATTTTCCACCAATATAAATATTGTGAATACCCATTCTCCGCCAGTATAAACCTTCTGAAAACTTATTCCCAACCAATGTAAATATTGTAAATGCTTATTCCCCATCAGTTGAAACCTTGCATACACTTCTTCCTCACCAACATAAATACATGTATAATGTATACTTATTTCCATATTTATTCTAATTCTCAACCAGTATAATCTTGTGTATACCTATTCCCCATCAGTATATATATACTGAGCATACTTATTCCTAAAGTTTAAATCTGTGTTAACTTATTCTTCACCAGTAAAACTTAAGCACGCCTTGTTTCCTGCCAATATAAATGGTGTATAGTTGTCTCCCACCATTAAGAATTTGGTCAATACTTATTCATCACTGAACTGCTTTCTGCAAATGAACTTTGTAATGTCACATAGTTAAATTTTACCCTGATGAATTCTTGGTCACTGTTTCCCACAAATTGTATATTTTGGGGTACGCTTTAAATATTTTAAAGATTCTGTACCCCCCTGAAACTTAGTTATATGGGACAGTTCTTGAAAAATTGGGAGTACAACCAACTATTTAGGGGATAATAGCTTTTTCTTTTTCCTATTTATTTAGGACCTGCTTGGTGTTTAGTGTATACATCTTATTTACTCCTTGCCCATATTTATAGCTGGTGTATACTAATATAAATGCCCTTATGGTAAGAAACAAATACTTACTCTTCTTCCTTGTAGTGATCGGAGAACAGGCCTGCTTTCTGGTATTTTTTCTTTGGCATTTGGGGGCATTCTTTTTTCTTCCCTGCAGCCCCTTCCAGTGGTGTCTCAGAATCAGATACATTTCTGTAGGATAAATATCAATATATAAACTTCAATTATTTATGAACCAATACAGATATAATTTAGCAAGCCTAGTCTCAAAGCTATCAAACAACTTAACAACTAAAATCAGATAATATGAAATATATCTCATTATAAATACACAATATGTATGCTTTCTTACCATTAGGAAACTCCATTTTGCTTAATCTCATCTAAATTGTAGATTAACAAATTTTTGCTGATCAAGAACTAAATGTGAAACTGGTTCACGTTTCAAAAAATAATTTATCAAGCATAAAAAGGGCTTAGGTGGAATTTCATTACAATGACCATAAATTTGGCTAGTTTCCTATCATTTGTGAAGTCCCTTTTAAGGAATAATTTTGATATATTTTCTAGACAAAATGTCGAGATATATGAAGAATGTCTATTCACATTCATTTTCTTATTTTGGTAAATTTCTTACCCAGTGTCCGCTTTTCTAAATCCTCGCTTCTTCTTTCCCTTCCTCTTTGGTTCCTTAGAGCTATCAACTACATTGTCTGATGCACTCTCTTGCTGCTGCTGTTTTGGGGAAGGCAGAGGTTCATACGAGGAACTCACCGACCTTATCACAGATTCAATAGTAGCCTCTACTGTGTCTACAGACTTGCATTCGGCAACTTTGTCCTCCTGAGAATTAGCACTATCCACCTTTTTATCCGATGGCGAGACAAAATCACTATCCTTTAACCGAGAATGAGACTTTTTTCTATGTAAAATTTTTGTAAAACGTCCACACTTTTTGGTAGTTTTTGTATCATTCTTACTACCACTGTCAATGAGATTTTTAGTTCTTGGTCTTCCAACTTTACCCACTATACGCCTGCCTTTTTGAAGTAAAATTTTCTTTATTCTTCCTGCCACAGAAGAATTAGAAGAAAATTTTGCTGCAGCAGCTGAATTGCTGGCATTGGGACTAGAATTTGATTCCACACGAGCATACTTTGGTTTGCGCCCCCGTCGTTTTGGTTGCGGGACAGTCGCCTGTAGCTGACTACACTCGGTGCATGAAGAATCTTTACTTTTCTCAGTGTCAAAATTAACAGACTCTGCAAAATGAACATTTGGATGATCCTGCACATGACATGCATTCAAACTTTGTTCAGATAGGCTTTTTGGGTTGACACAACTTTGTACTGTCACATGATTAGAACAGTTTGTACTACAGACCTCTTTATTCACACTGACAGCACTCTGTTGTGCCTCAGTACATGTTGAACTTGCAGTGTTGGCAAGCAGTGGAGCTTCAACAACAACTTTGGGTTTCCTACCCCGCTTTACAGCAGGCGCTGCACCCAGCTTTGCAGGCAACGTCTGATGTTCTGACCTCCCTGCATCTGTAAATTCAACAAAAAAGACATTTTTTTTAAAGAAGCTTTAATAATAAACAGTTATTAGTCCATTAATTGCAATTTTGATGAATGTACGTACAGGTATATTAAGTTTAGTTGCATTGTTACTGACATATTGAAATCTTTCATTACATCACAAGACAAATGGTAAGTTATTCAGCTTTAAGGTTTAAATCAACAGATATGTATACATATTGCAGTAAAAAAACATAAGACACAAAAATTTAACAGTTAAAATCTTGAACATAATGATCACATAACATCAAAATAATTGTGCTGCAATATAGTATACTGTACTATCTAAAAGATATTGTTTGTGTTCCACACATTTTAACAACAGTGTCATTAAGTTTGAATATGAACATGAGTTAGAATTAATACAACACCTGTTGCTGAAACCACAGGAGGCAACGGTGTCTTCCTAGGCCTGCCTGGTTTTCTTTTTTCGGGAGGTTTGATGGGGTTTGGTGTCTCTGTATCAGCCACCTGCTTTTGAAGCAAGCTTTGATGTTGCATGATAATGTTGGCCTGAGATGCAGAGAACAACTTGTGTCGTTTCTTTGGGGGTAAGCATTGTTGACTGTTGATGTTGATGTCTGTAGGAGATGGGAGCTTGTCATCAATGGAGAAACTTTTCTTCCTTACACTTTTCAGTTTCTCTTTAGCGAGCCACTTTTCGATGAATTCAAATTCTCTCCTGGCTTTCATTTTTTTCGGCTTTTCACGCTCCATTTCCACAAATCCACCAAGCAACCTTTGGTCTTTTTTCTTAGGTTTCACATTGATTTTGGTGAGTTTGAATATACTAGGTAATGGCACTTCTCCAGGTTTCACACGGATGAAGGTTTCCTCACGGTCAGATATGGCTAAGCAATGAAAATTGTTCACCACATATTCCAAATCTGACAAAAACATTGGATCAACAATATTTTTGTGTTTTGACTTGAAGAAAAGGATCTTCTTCCTTCTCTGCTTTGCTTGGAATCTGATTTTCCGCAGGTAATCTCTACATGGTGATGTTGGTCCACTTTGCACACTACCACTGGTATTTGAGTCGAGTGAACTCCTCGAGGTAAACATCTGACTGCTTTTGTCTACAAAACCCAAAGCTGTCTTTGCGCTGGCAAGCTTGAATTTAGAGCCTAAAGCTGAAAACCTACTACTAAAGTCAGTTGTATTGGGGACAACAGGCTTATGCTTTTTCCTTCCCCGCTTTTTGTGCTTCCGCATCATCACATGGAGTTTTGGTTTGCGTATTTTAGGAACTATCTTTGGAGATCTATTTGGTATTGGAGACAATGATATGGGTGCCAAAGTTGGCTCTATGGTTTCCAAATCATCTTCTATCTTTTCCTGAATTTCCTGATCCATCTGCGGTGAAAACTGTGACTTAATAGAATCTTGTACACTTTGAATAAGTGTATCAAATTCGTAATCGTCAACTTTCCCTGATGTTAATTTCACACTACCTGTTTTCACGCTTTTGTCTAAATCAAGTAAAGGACGTTTACGAGGTCTACCTCTTGGCCGCTTCACTGATTCACTTGAGGACGACTTTGCTGGTGAAATGTCTAACAGTTTTGGAGGTGACATGTCTGATAATTTGTAAGGTGACTGTGACACAGCAGAAATATCAGACAGTTTGCTTGGGGAAAAGTCTGAAAGTTTTGATGGTGAGATATTGGACAGATCAAGCTCTAATGCTGCATCAGAAATAGGGAGAACTTCTGGTATATCTAATTCAGGTAGTTTTAACAACTCATGAGAAACAGAACTCTGGTGATAAACACTTGAAAATGTTTGACTTGTAGCTGCCACAGGGTGATGATAATGATAATGAACCTCTGTAGACCCAACATTGGTGTTTTCTGTTTTTTTCTTAATGTTCTTTGAGCCCTTTGGCCGTCCAGGACTTCGCTTCTCTACTGTTATATCTTTCGGTTTTGGTGGCCTTCCCGGGCCACGTTTAACTTTCACTATCGGCCTCCCTGTACCTGGTGGCCTTCCAGGACCACGCTTTTTGATAGTTGTACTTGTCACATGCAAAGTTTTACTAGACAAGGGTGGTCTGCCAGACGTTTTACCAGGGGGTCTGCCTGGACCCCTTTTCTTTTTAATCTCATTTTTTTCCGGCAGTGTCTCTTTGCTTGAACTTTTCTTTAATCTCTTTTTCACAATTTTTGTAGGATTATCTAACTTAATTTTTTTCCGCGCAGACAGTCCAGGATTCTCTGGTGACACATCCAAGTTAGTCATGTCGTACACAGAAGCAGGAGAGCTGAGCCTTTCATTAAAGTCCAGAATCTGTGATGAAGGACTAGAATTCTCTATTTGAGTAGGCATTTGACCAGTCTTTAACAGGTTGCTGCTTTTATGTTTCCTTAAAAACTCATGCTTTTTAGGAAGCCTGCCAACCCTTTGCTTTTTCTTGCCAGGTGAGGGCGACGATGAAGAATGACTGGGACTATATGTACTGAAAACATGGACATCACTGAAAACATGAGTGTCACTGGTTTCACTGTCACATCCACTGGTGTCCATTGTCTTAGTTGTGTCAGACATCAGGTGCGCCCGTGACGGCGACAAAGATTTATGGCTAATGGGGACACCTAATGCATTTCCTAAGTTTGGGGATTTCGATTGTGATGATGAGTTTACACTTTCAGTTCTATGTAATGATAGCGAGTCAGCTCCACAAGATAAACCTTTGGAAGGTTGAACTTCAGATATGGTGGATGACGCAGAAGACATACCCGTGGACATTATCACTGATGTGGGAATACACAATGGCTCTTGCAACACATGCTGATTATTGTGTGAACCAGTATCTGACAATGTCCCCGAGTTTGGCGATTCATTCCCTACAGGTGACCCTGCGATGGACTGATCATGAATTCCACTGTCCGGTGACACATTTGAAGCCATATTATCCAGTCTTAGCAAGTTATCACTGACATCAGAAGCACAAGGTCTAGATCCTACTAACTGAGATTCATAATCGTCCGTATTGTACCTAGTTTCCTTGTCCTCAGGCTCACTACAGTTTGTTTTGTCACTGTCATGAGAAGGCACAACTTGAGTTCGGTCATTGTTCGCTAACGATTGGGACTTATTTTTAGGAGGTCGACCAGGTTTAACTCTCTTTTTGATTGGCTTGGTTGATGTTTCACATTTACTACTGTTGTTAGTATTGTTACTCGTCTCACTAGGGGGAAGAAATCCAAATGCCGTCATTCTTTCAAATATGTTATCATGTTGTTTGTTGTCTAGACTGTCCCTTGCCGAGGGATCGCCAGTGCCATCAGCTTCTAGTGCAGTTGAACTTTTTATTTCTGAAGTCATGTCACTTCTAATTTCACTATTTTGAGAATCCTTATCACAGGTATTCGAAACATGATTTCCAGCCGACTCATTTTCTTCACAATTTTTTATTTTTTCTACATCCATATCACCCATATTTCTCTTTTCTATCGGTGTAGGTGTTCTGGTTTGCTTGTCAGTTTCCTTAGCCGCCATTTTCTCAGTCAAGGTTTTCTTCAACTGAGTGAAATCAGCTGTGCCACACTTTGATGATTTCTTATTCAAACCTTTTGAGGAAGATTTCTTACTATGTTGATTCAAAGAGGGTGATTTTCCTTTTGTAGCTTTACTACTAGTTTTGCTATTTGGATTTAGCTTACCACCCTCATCAACTTCTTTAGAACACTTGTTTAACAGAGATTGACTAGCACAAGCAACTGGAGGTTGATCATTTTCGTTGCTATTTGTTTTCTTTTTAACTCCGATACTTGTGCTGGTGTTAAGAGTTGACTTAGATCCGTTCTTATCTAATTGCTTTCCTGGATCCGGACAGCTATCTTTATTGTGGAAAACATCATCACTGTCTGTTGTTGCATTTGCAGATGAGACTGAAGTCTTCGGACACCTTGTTTTCCTGACATACTGCACACTGGCAGTTCTTGATGCTTGCTGAAAAGGAAGATAAGAAACATTAGTCCGATATCTTTTGAATTTTATATTATAAAAATTTAATGGACTATGGGCTTTGATCTGAATATAGAGGCAGATATGCCTGCGTTCAGAATAAACAGAGTTTGTTTTATTAAACAGCAATGAATTGAAATAACTTTCACTTTAATAATTAATAAATGTGCCATTTTGATACATTTTACAAAAAATTAACCAATATTCCTTGGGAACAGTATGGCTATGATAGATTATAAGTGAAAGTAAAGTGCTGGTACTCAAGGTGGAACTTTTGAATTAACTGCTATTAAACCAGTGTTGTGATTACAAGGTATTTAAATGACCACTCCTGTTTGCATACCTCAGTATCCTGATTGTACAAGCCTGTATCTTCCTCAGAACTGTCACTTAGTTCTGATAGGATGTTGTCCTCATCTGCTGATGGAGATGTTTGTGACGTTGAACTTTTCCTTCGGGCAGAAATCTTGAGTTTTAATTGTCCTCTTGAATAGTTTGTTGCTTGAATTGAGAATTCTTTATCTGATGAGCTGTATTCACTGTCTGATGATCCCGACGTTGAATCAGTACTGCTAGAACTGGAGTTTGAATCAAGGGTGTGGTTGGTATCCTCCTTAGAACTTTGACCCGCACAGGCTCCTGGCCCCGCCCCACTCATGTCTTCCCCACACAACCCCAGGCCAAAGCCTTCGTCTTAGTCATATGGTTGACTGACCAGACCCGTTTCTGCAGTGAAGGACAACCTGCAAGAAAAAATATATTGCTATATTGACAACATAGAGGGATGATTAAAGGGAGTTAACCCAAGTCAGCAAATCTTTAACCTCTATGGATATTTTTCCTGAATTTTGTTTCCTATGTATATTAATAGACTGAAACTTACATCTTTAATCAGATAATCAGCATAACAAAATTAACATGTCTCTAGTCCAGTTTGCCAGGGTCCGGGATGCACAATCCATTTGTCCCATGCCCAATTTTTTTCACAAATCTGCATGTGGGTGATAACTCTAAATGTATAATAGTAAATAGGTAGTTTCGGAATTAAGATCCATCTTTTAGAGAATTGACTGAAATGAATGCATGACAACAAGAACATGCATTAAGGCCAGCAATTGCTTACATATGGTTAATTAAACAGCATCATGTTCTGACATAAAAATAATAACTAGATGCATTAGAATTAACCATCACAAACTACCTTAAATATCAGGTGTATTTCTGTTTGTTATTCTTCCTATTGAAGCTGTTTAATTCACTATCCTGACATTTTGTTCCGATACAGCAGGTGTACTGTTAATCTACATTACATTATACTGAAAAAATAGTAGCTTCGTGTATGCATGTAGCTGTGTCGGAGGTTATATAATAATATTAGCAGCTTTTTGTTTGACGGGTCATGATCGATGTTAGTTGAATATTCATATGATTTTTTACCTGGCCAAGGCATACTGGTAAAAAAGAATCTCATCTGATTTGTATTAAACAGTATATATACACTGGTGCTTTACTTATATAACTACAGGGGTTTACTATTTCATTTAACTAATCATTATATTATGTTTGTACGTTGCAGGTAGCAGTCATCCTTTAGGTTTAAGAATTCAATAGAAGGAAGATATTAATTCTCACTTATGCAGGAAGATATTTTGCCAGGTCATACTTGTTATGGTTGTTATTTCTAATTTGTAGTTCAGTAATTATTGCCTAATTTGTAAATGAGTGTATTGTTGATTACACTCGTGTAATATAAACTTCAGGGTTACTTTTTGAATGCCCATTATTACCTAAAATATTTTCATAGTTGACAGGTTTGTGGAATTGGTTCCCCAATAGTGTGCAACACCCATCACATTAGATATGTTTTCTGTATAACATAACATTAACATGAATATATGAAATTGTTAAGTCTTCAAGAATATAGTATTTACATATATAAAATAGTGATAGTCGGTTCAGCCCCAAATACTAAACACTAAAAAGATGATTAATAATTGATAGATCCTATGAGGCTAACTCTTTTCAAAACAAGTTATTTACTATAACAATAATAAGGACAAAATATTCTTTTTAAACAAGATAATACATGAGTCAAGTGAAGGACCTGAGGGTAATTAACGGGATAAACACAAATATGTCAGGATATCCTCGTCTGTTGTTATTTGGGTCAGTGTATTGTGGAATACACAACACCAAAACAACACATTTATACACGATTTCGTTTTGATATAAACGTGTAAATACTCGTGTTATTTATCGCGTAAACACTGTTTCGTAAATCCATCAATCTCCATTGTATCCCAATCGATTCCTTGGCTGACAAAACGTAAATATGATTCGAGTCAGTACAATACACACTGTTGATTCACACATGGCAGGTAAATCACACCGTCCGACTTGTTTATCGCACATGTACCGTAGTGCAAGATTCCATTTCAAGTTTGTGTTAATCAGAGTATGAATGTTTGCAACTGGGAGTTGCAATATAAAACACAAACTGTGACGTTATTGCACACAATCGCACCTTTCTGCAATGGTTCACTTCAAAATCAATCACAGAAGAGAAGCCAAGGAAATCCACACACGCATCTTACCGTCTTACCCGCCAAAACCACGAGACGTTCCAACAATGAAAGACATATATCGACTTTAAATTCATGTATATATATCATGGAGATCCATATTGGTCTTACCTGTTATGTATTCAAAGTGATTAAAACGAGAAACGGAATAATCACAGATTGCCAATTCAAAACACAATCCACTACGCCATAATCTATTATGACCAATATGGCGTTTGTGGTTGGGAAGCGTAGGGGTATTAATTTCCTCGTTTCCGAAAAACAATAAAGTAGGTAAATTTTACAAAGATTTTAACCAGTTTGCATATATCAATCAATCACAGATTGTTAAATACTAGTTTCGAGGTCAATGTTTAGTTTGTCCGCATAAAACTGAAGAAGACGTACAATATTTTAATGTCAAGGTCGTTTTAGAAACTGTGGCGTGTCAGCCCGGATGAATTGTAAAAGTTGTTTTGGTGCAATTCATATGCAAATGACTAGACGCGTAAATACGTTTAATTCTCCTAACTGTCGTCACCGTTTTGTGAATTTATGAATAAATATACAAATACTGCCTAATGGTACATATTTCATAATATGCATCTAGGCATTTGTTATCGAATAAACAGCGAAGGACAGGTGCTCGTATCTTTACCCATAATGCACTAACACATATGTCAGCTCTCAGTGAAGCAACGTTGGATGTAGCAGGCCACCTAATGGATAATTGAAATATCTCCATACAAGCATAAACGCAAGATGAATACCAGTGTTAAAGTAGTATTGTCCTCCTTGCTTTCTCGAAGACTTTGTACACGTAAGCAACAACTAAAGTGTAGGCGGAGAGGGGGTCAGCAAAGATGCGTGTTGAGGGGGCTGCTTCCTAAAGTTTTTGTTTTCTGGTACATATTAAACTTAAACTTAACTTGCGAGGGAATCGACTTTAAGTTAGACTCGTTTCGAATCGTGCTGGACTTGTTTTAGAGGTGTCAGGTCGTTTCGCCCTAAATCCCGTTCGCCCAGGTTGTTTCGCCCTAAAATAGGTTAGGTTCTACAAGAGTGTCAGACGATTCGCCCCAAAACCGTAACGCTTAAAGATGTCATGTCCCAATTTTGATTATTTCGACCCGAAATACATTTACGCCCCAAACATTTCACCTCAGAAAACCTCAAATTAATGGCTTTCGTGAGTGGCTTAATTGTAATCTTTTATTGTATCCCATTTTCTTCCCTGGCAATCTTTTTTGCTGATTCACTCAGGTAAAACAAATCAGGAACATATATATAAGGGGTATCCTGATACCGCCAACAGGAATAGTGTCATTAGAAGACCCGACTTGTTTCTATTGTTTTAAATGCAAATATTTCAGAAAATTAAATACAAATTTTAGAAAATCAAATACTTTTTTTAGCTAACCTGGTCCGAAGGACCATAATGAGCTTATGCCATACTGCAGCATCCGTTGTCTGTCCGTCATCTTTTCCTTTAAAATGCTACTAGTCCTAATAAGCTCACCTGGTCCGAAGGAGATGGTGTAGCCCCTCTGGGTACTGAGGGGCAGGGCCAAATAGGGGAATTTGACGTTTAAACCTTTAAAATCCTTCTTTTGACCATTTGAGGGATTTCATAGAAAATTTTTGCCTGGAGCATCCTTGGGCAAAAGAAACTGAATTTTGTGTCAACGGAGTGTGTGGCACTGCTGGGTGCTAAGGGGCGGGCCCCAAGGCCAGAATTTGAGGTTTAAACCTTTAAAATCCTTCTTCTGTACCATTGGAAGGATCTTATCCAAATTTGGCCTGGAGCATCCTTGGGCAAAGGAGACTCAATTTTGTATATACGGAGGGAGTGGCCCCTCTGGGTGCTGAGGGGCAGGGCCCAATAGGGGAATTTGAGGTTTAGATATTTAAAATCCTTCTTCTGTAGCATTGGAGGGATTTTATCCAAATTTGGCCTGGAGCATCCATGGCCAGAGGGGACTCAATTTTCTATAAACGGAGGGTGTTGTCCCTTTTGGTGCAGAGAGGAGGGTCCCTGAAGGGAATTTGAGGTTTAAACCTTTCAAATCCTTCTTCTTCTTTACAATTGGAGTTATTTTTACCATATGTGGTCTGGAGCATCCTTTGGAGAAGGGGACTAAAGGGGGCAGAGGGGCGAGGTTAATCCACCACAATTCATGGGGGCAGAAAGAAGGGGACCTAATGAGGAACAGGTTTTGCTGAGAGACCGAGCAAATATTTGGAAATATTTGCAGTATTTTATGTACCGTAATAAGAATAGTTTTCCTTGGTTTCTTTATTATCCAGGTGAGCGATACAGTCCCTCTGGGCCTCTTGTTATAATTGACCTTTGTTACACATGATATTTTACGATTTTATCATTACTTGAAGCAGCACCTTTTATTGAAAAGTTTTAAACTGTGAACTTGTCTGATAAATTGTACATCTTGTGAATGAAAATTTTAGCCAAATCAGCATATATTCTATGATTAAAAAAAGGAGACAGTTATGATACTAATGTTCTATTATGTATACAATAATTGTGTCATATTTTATGTACACCTTAATATTATAATTGTATCTTAATAATATAGAAACGGAGGGTGTTGCCCCTCTTGGTGCAGAGGGATGGGCCCAAATAGGGGAATTAGAGGTTTAAATCTTAAAATATAGTGTCTGGAAAAAATAAACTTGATTATCATAATGACTCTTAATGTGTATATAAACATATACATTGTCTGACACTTTATTAAATTTATTGATTGATTAATTTATTAAGTCATCATACACAGACGACTGTTGATATTAATAAAAAACACAAAAAAACGATGCCATGTTTTTTACAAGGTGTATAGGTAACGTGTTAAATACAGAAAATGTAGTTCCTTTGAGATTTGTTTACTTATTACCATCATATATTGATGACTAGCTATTAAATTAAACCATGAAGTTAGATGACAGAATATTTGTGTGTGCCATAGATCGATAGTGTCTATATTTTTATATGAGGTTTTCAGAGAATTCAAATGAAAATAATAATTAGAAATGAGAAATAGAACAATGTAAAAACATATATGCCATCTGAGTCTTTCCTTGTATCCTTATATATAATTAGGATATGAACTTAGTGACATTGTCCTTCGTAACAAAACAAACAGAAAAAACAGAAATAATAACAAGTAAACAATTTAACAACTTAATACACTGCTTCCTTACAGAGTGCTTTCATAGGGATTGTTTTACAAGTCTGATGGTCAAATACCAAGGTCACTTGGTGGTACGGACAATTGAAAGTTGGTTTCTGCTCAACTGGAGTTCCTGTTGGCTGAACAGACTCGCACTTCATACGCTAGCGCTGCTTCCATAAAATACCAAAAGTCTGATGGTCAATAAAGGTCAGGATCACTGTTACTGTAAATAGACAAATATTTTCGGCAGCGATCACTAAGGCATGTTTTACTATGCATAAATGGTCAATACTTTCTTCACAAAATCAGGTCCTAATTGTATGTTTTTTATCCACATTCAGATGCTATTGTGTGAATAATATATTATGATCATTATTTAAATGTTTTGGTTAAATTACAGGCCCTTTGCATCGTGTTCGACAAATTCAAAAGTCCTTTCTTGGGACATCATCTGAAGATGGTTCAGACCCAACAAATGAAGTCGCAAGGCCACCAGTACATAGACCTTCCTTTGCTGATAGTTTGAGGAAAGCAAGAGAGGATGCTGCTTCTAAAAAAGAACATTCAGCACAGGGTTCTTCGTCATCCGAGAGCTCAAGTTCTAGTGACTCATCCGAAGAGGATGATTCACTCCTTGGTAAAAGGGAACCTGCTGACCTCTTTGGTAAATCTGCAAAAAGCAGGATTACAAGTCAAGACATGTTCATGACCGAACAGTCAGATCCAGTTAGTATATATTGTCTTTAATATGGAACATTGACTGTGATGTATATTTCTTTCATCTTAATATATATTTATAAGCTCACCTGTTTGAAAGGCTTGGGACGGTTGGGGCAAGTGTACATGCATATGGTGTGGTTGATGCCATCCATTTATTATTTCTTTAACAATATCTGAAGAAAAACCAGATGATTTTATCAAATTAAAATTCATTATGCACATATATATATTGTACAAACACAGAGGATCTGGAGCAAGTGCACATTACATAGTATTATCACAAAATTAGTTTGAGGTTCTTTTAGCTGATGAACAATTACACATATTTTAAAATAATTTTATTGGAGAAATCAAAGAGAAATCAAACTAATTTTGGCCACAATTTATGTGGCAGTGACACAATATTGTTACTTGTGACTTCATATTTGTTGATATTACACGCTACATATATATATATGTGTGTATTAAATTGTTATTATGGCCCTGCATCACAGGTCTGATGCAGGTGTCGGATAGTGATCACTTGGTCTGGTTGTCTTGGTTCATCTGTCCACACTTTCGTTTACGACGATTATCTCGGGATCCAAAAGGCTGATATTTCTGAAATTTCACATGGTGATATACTGTGATATATATGTAGATGTGCAAAAGGGATTAAAAAAAATAATTCTATGGTCAAGGTCAATGTTTCTAAAAATAAGCCTTGTTGGCATAAGGTCTGTATATTGGAATCCAAAAATATAATCCCATTTAAATTTGACTAGGTGATACACTGTGAATGCAGATGTGCAGTAGCCAAAGGGATTCATGAAGTTTCTAAGGTGAAACTCAAGGTCACTTTGACTACCAATAGACTGGGGAAGGGTGGATACAGGCACAAGGGGAGGCCCTTGCTGACCTATCAGTGTTTTAGTTACACTGCATAACAGCCTCTATATATATATATGTGATCAATGTATAATATGTAAACAAAATAGTTAAAGTTATGTCAATATGAGTAATGAATTTCAGTTTTATCAAAATCTGTCTGGATTTGCTCATTTCTGTGAAAGAAATGAAATTTAAGACTACATGTATTACATTATGCACATTGCTTCAGTGTATATTATGAATTATATATCATAGAATTACAGGCTTTGTATTCAAATAAACTTATAAAAATGTTTAGTGCTACTGAAGTTAAAAGGCATACACTTAGTTAGCACACGCTTGGTGTCCGCTAGATATCTTCATTAATTTTCAACAGATTAAATTCAAACCTCATAGGAAGGTTAATTACCATAACACCTCAGACAAGTTCCATAACCACCTATATCCAACGGTAACTTACAGAGTTAGGAGCCTTTATCCACTTTCCAAATTGAGTGTCCACTGGATATCTCCATTAATTTTCAACAGATTAAATTCAAACATTCCCTCCTAAGAGGCTTTATTACTATAACAGCTCGGACAAGTTCGATACTCATAGAAAGGTAAATTACCATAATTTATTACAGCTCCGACAAGTTTGATAACCACCATTATCCTATGGTAACTGACAGAGTTAAGGCCCTTTATCCACTTTCTGAAACGGTGTCCGCTTGCATTGCTATTTCAGCTTATTTTGGACTATTCATCAATTGGCTTTTTGCAGGATAAAAGCGTTAACAGAAATTGAGTGAAAATACCCTACAACTTATGTTGGAATGTGATCAATTTTATGTCATTCTATTGTTGATGTCATAGTTCTTTGGTCATATCACGTCCTTAGATGATGACCTTAGCGGTTAATAAGACATTGAACCCTAAACAAATACAATCTGGGGTCATATCACAGGTCATCAAGATAATCAACTACTGTTTTCATGGCCAACATTGAGTATCCCATCATGATTATTGGAGTTATGTGTCCTGAATATTTCACTATAATTGATAGAGTTATTGGTTTCAATAATGCAATACTACATGCATTCCATGATGTTGTATTACACTTATTGATCTATCATGTTTAAAAAAATATTTTATTCTCTACCATTAATTACTCAAAAATATTTCATATTTCAACCATACAAACAACTGGTCATTCAATATGTGACGGGCGTATTATGTATCGCTTTTCGGTGCCCTTGTTAAAATTGTCATCAATTTATATCTTGTGTCCACAGTCAGAGCATGCTATGGATTATGAAGGAATATATTACATAGTCAGCCAGGAGGACCAAACGCGGTTTTTCCCCAGTTTTATTGATTCACATTACAGAATACAGGTAAGCAAATTTTGATGCAGTGCTGTACTGTACTTTTTTTATTTATGATATTTTGAAGAATAATGTTGTAGTCACAGCATTAATACCAGCATTGGTGTTGCCTTGTTAAGTTCAAGTGTACTTACTGTTAAAACTAAATATCACAATCTTCTTGATTTTTTTTATATCTGTTTTGTATTTTACTGTTTTTGTTAAAATCTCCAGGTTTAAGTTTTTGTGCAATAGTTGAAATTCATTGATAATTTATTCATTTTTTTGTGATTATGTTTTATACATTTATAGAAGAAATATTGTTCTTTTCACAGGCCCGTACATTTGGAGGCCTATATCTGATGATTCGGAAACCAGCCTTGGAAATAATTGACATTATTAAAAAAAGCAGCTATAACTGTCCTTTACCAAAGTTTATTGTCTGTATCCTTTTCATGATTTTTGAGAAGCAGTTGAATTGTACCAATAACCAACTAATCAAATATAGTACAACAAATTGACCATGACTGATCATGATTGCTTTGGTAAAAATAGCCTATTATACTAGTGGGGCTCAGTTTGATAACAGGAAAACAAATGTAATGCTATAAATGAAATGTGTGATCGGTCTTGTTCAATATTAGATATTTACAGAAATTGGTGATCAGGAGGAAGATTTCATTGACTTTAAACAAAGACAAGTAAAATTTTCTGAAAGCCCTTTGTTTCTTCTGTGTAAATGGAATGAGCATTTGTTAATTAGCAAATAAATAAAAAATTCTCTCATTGACCTTGACCTTTAATAGATGGAAAGAGAGGTGGTGGAAAGACATCCACAATTAGTCATGTGATGCATTATTGTGGCAAACAAAATCACATGCTGCTTAATATACCATTGGGTAAGACAGTTACTTATTATGAAATCAACCTTACAATGAAACTCAACAAAAGATGTTTAGTCACATAATAGTAAAATTTAAAAATTTAAATTTCCTGTCATAGCCTGTGTGAACCATACTGTAGACAATTGAAAAAGAATAAGGTAAGAGTAATATGTACATGGTTTGATGAAAGCATAAATTAAGATAACTGTATAATGGGAAACTTTTGCCCTTAAATCCATATTATCTTGGGCGGACAATTTTGCTTTTAATTAATATGTAATTACCAATAATCTCCTCATCCTCTGAGGGTGAAAAAGGGCGAAGTTCAATTGCGATGAAAATCGTTCATCACACTCTACTCATCCTCTGAGGGTGAAAAAGGGCGAAGTTCAATTGCGATGAAAATCATTCATCACACAGATTATAAATGATACTATACTGTAATATCACTGCCTCAAACGACACAATTCCAATCATTTTAAAAAGTTTGTAATAAAAGAATACAATGTATAATTACTGATTAAAAATGAGGTTATTAACAATAACGTGGTATATATATGTGGGAAATATATTGTAATAACATTACTCTTCAGTGAACGACTGGATACGTGCCCGCACTAACACAACTCCCTCCACCTCAAAAGCTGGCTTCACCAATATACCAGAACAAGCTCAAAAATGGATCTCCCATTTTGCTGCTCTCAATGCTCCATTGATAAAGGACATGAAGGTACAATGCAGTAACGTAAGGTAAAGGGTACCGATATGTTAGACTTACTAAAATATTACAACCCCCCCCCCCAAGGTTTGGGGAGAGAGTATACGGTATACATGTAGGAATAATAGAATCTATCACTCCTGTGTGATGTAGACAGAGATATTTCAACCAGAGGGTGAGATAATTTTTTAGGTTTAGCACCAGGCTTTTCGAGGCAATCTTTAGGAACCTTGTTAATGCAAATAACCTGTCCGTCCGTCTGTCCATGAACTTTGTAAGCACAATTCTACCTAAACTGTTTGTTGGATTTTTTTGTAACTTGGCACATTGAAAAAACATCATATGTAGATATGCATGAAGAAAGGAATTTGCGATTCATCTTCTTTTCTGGGAGTTCATTGCTTTATGACCCTTGAAACTTTAGTTTTTTCTTCAGAAACCTTGTAAATGCAAACCCTCTTAAATTCATTCACCGCTGCAGATGCATTTGAACTCTTCCAATTCAAAGGTTGGAATAGTCCATTGTGAAATTTCAGGGGTGAATGAGTTAACTGTTTATTGGATTTTCTTGTTATACGTCATACTTAGATGTGCATGAAGAATAGGATTTGGGATTCCATTTTTTTTTTGTGTAGTTATTGCTAAGAATTGTTTTATAGCTTGGTACGGTGAAAGTACATTGTGGAGATGTGCATGGAGAAAGGAATTAGCAATTTTAACAATTTTTCCTTGGGTTATGGCCCTTGAATCTTTAATTTCTGCTCCAGCAACCTTGTAACCACAACTCCTCTTTTACATACGTAGATAAAATGAAGCAAAAGGTATATATTTTGTGAGCTCGTTTACAATTACTCTAGTTACCATTGCCAATATTATGAATATTAATTTCAGTTCGATTAAAAAAAAAGTATTCCATGAAAATCACTTGTTGCAATGCATTGTACAGAATTACAGTTATTCATTACAGAGGTCAGACTCAATAACTTTATATTGCCAAGTCTAGCTATATTTACTAGTGTTACTATACTGGATTTATATAGGCCTAACTGTTAGTAACATCAAAATGAGAGTCCAAATTATGGGTCCCAAGGCCTATGAAAATAAAAACAATGATCATTGAAAGATGCATACCGTGACAGGGGAAGCAACTTTGCCAGAGAAAACAACTCCTTCTGGTTGTTTTATCTTCTTTTTAAAAGGGAGATTACTTCATTCAAAGTCTGAAAAACTACCAATGGAAGTCACAGGAACTCTTCTTCACAATTATAACTAAAACAGTGGTACCCTTTACTTTAATTGGCTATTTAGATGTTTTTTTATATCTGTTTAATTTAGTATGGTGTGAAATATGTTTCAGTGGTTACATCGCAAACATGGTCAAATATTATATATACAATTTAAATGTGAAATTTTGCAGAGATCTTTTCACCAATTCCCGAAGCCTTGTTCACAGACTGCTGCTAGTTGGTGGGAAGTGGCACATTAGTTTTGGATTTAAATGCAAACATGGCAAAATATGATAACATGCACAATAATAGCTGTAATATAGTACCATGTTTTTCAAGCAATAAGCCCACCATAAGTTGTAGTTCAGCAAAAATGCCAACAAATGCTATTTCATTGCCCTGTTAGAAGTCCACCACACTACTTTGATTCATCGATTACGTGTTGACCCGTCAGGCTAATTTGAGGATAAATATTGGATGTGAAGGAAAAGCTAAGTAATCATAATCACAAAAACTCTTGCAGGTGATTTAAAAGTTTTGTCATTTTTAGGTGACAAAGAGCATTGAATGGACAAAAAAAGAAGTAACAGAAGCAGGAAGCCCTCTCCAGTCCTTAATAGACTTTGTAAGTGTTTTGATACATTTTGAGGAAAAAGGCAACTTTATCATTGACTATTTTCATGTAGGAGAAAATTGAAAAATAAGAGGTCTAGCTTTAATAATCTCTTGGTCAATAATGGTTGTCATACTCACAAACATAAGCATGGTAAAGAAAATCGATTTGTATGTACACAAGAATCTAAAAGCTTTCCTTATGCCTTTATAACTCAACATGAAAGGGGACTTGAGGTGGAAGTTAGGCAACTCTTTAGGAAAATTTCTTTCCCCGAAAAACATGGTTACTGAATTGCAGAATATGCCTGTTGTAGGGTTTGCTCCGTCAGAAATACGCTGATGATGTGGTGGACATGTTGCTGGATGAAGTGATGACCTGTGCTACAGAAAACAAGTGAGCTGTTACACAGCTTTCTTAAGCAAACAAGTGTAATTGTGACATACACAGCTTTGGTTAGCAAACAAGTTTAATTGTGAGATACACAGCTTTGGTTAGCAAACAAGTGTAATTGTGACTTACACAGCTTTGTTAAGCAAACAATTTTAATTGTGACATATGCAGCTTCGTTTAGCAAACAACTTTAATTGTGACATACACAGCAAACAAGTGTAATTGTGACTTACACAGCTTGGTTAAGCAAACAAGTGTAATTGGGACATACACAGCTTTGTTAAGAAAACAAGTTTAATTGTGACATACACAGCTTTGTTTAGCAAACAAGCGTAGTTGTAACATACACAGCTCTGGTTAGCAAACAAGTGTAATTGTGACATACACAGCTTTGTTAAGCAAACAAGTTTAATTGTGACATATGCAGCTTTGTTAAGCAAACAAGTTTAATTGTGACCTACACAGCTTTGTTAAGCAAACAAGTGTAATTGGGACATACACAGCTTTGTTAAGCAAACAAGTGTAATTGTGACATACACAGCTTTGTTAAGCAAGCAAGTGTAATTGTGACATACACAGCTTTGTTTAGCAAACAAGCGTAATTGTGACATACACAGCTTTGTTAAGCAAACAAGTGCAATTGTGACATACACAGCTTTGTTAAGCAAACAATTTTAATTGTGACATATGCAGCTTTGTTAAGCAAACAAGTTTAATTGTGACATATGCAGCTTTGTTAAGCAAACAAGTTTAATTGTGACATATGCAGCTTTGTTAAGCAAACAAGTTTAATTGTGACCTGCACAGCTTTGTTAAGCAAACAAGTGTAATTGGGACATACACAGCTTTGTTAAGCAAACAAGTGTAATTGTGACATACACAGCTTTGTTAAGAAAACAAGTTTAATTGTGACATATGCAGCTTTGTTTAGCAAACAAGTTTAATTGTGACATACACAGCTTTGTTTAGCAAACAAGTGTAATAGTGACATGCCCAGCTTTGTTTAGCAAACAAGTGTAATTGTGACAAACACAGCTTTGGTTAGCAAACAAGTGTAATTGTGACCTACACAGCTCTGGTTAGCAAACAAGTGTAATTGTGACCTACACAGCTCTGGTTAGCAAACAAGTTTAATTGTGACCTACACAGCTTTGTTAATCAAACAAGTGTAATTGGGACATACACAGCTTTGTTAAGCAAACAAGTGTAATTGGGACATACACAGCTTTGTTAAGCAAACAAGTTTAATTGTGACATACACAGCTTTGTTAAGCAAACAAGTGCAATTGTGACATACACAGCTTTGTTAAGCAAACAAGTTTAATTGTGACCTACACAGCTTTGTTAAGCAAACAAGTGTAATTGTGACATACACAGCTTTGTTAAGCAAACAAGTGTAATTGTGACATATACAGCTTTGGTTAGCAACCAAGTGTAATTGTGACATACACAGCTTTTTAAGCAAACAAGTGTAATGTTGACATACACAGCTTTGGTTAGCAAACAAGTGTAATGGTGACATACACAGCTTTGTTTAGTAAACAAGTTTAATTGTGACATACACAGCTTTGTTTAGCAAACAAGTGTAATTGTGACAAACACAGCTTTGGTTAGCAAACAAGTGTAATTGTGACGTATGCAGCTTTGTTTAGCAAACAAGTGTAATTGTGACATACACAGCTTTGTTTAGCAAACAAGTGTAATTGTGACATACACAGCTTTGTTTAGCAAACAAGTGTAATTGTGACAAACGCAGCTTTGTTTAGCAAACAAGTTTAATTGTGACATACACAGCTTTGTTAAGCAAACAAGTTTAATTGTGACAAACGCAGCTTTGTTTAGCAAACAAGTTTAATTGTGACAAACGCAGCTTTGTTTAGCAAACAAGTTTAATTGTGACATACACAGCTTTGTTAAGCAAACAAGTTTAATTGTGACAAACGCAGCTTTGTTTAGCAAACAAGTTTAATTGTGACAAACGCAGCTTTGTTTAGCAAACAAGTTTAATTGTGACATACACAGCTTTGTTAAGCAAACAAGTTTAATTGTGACAAACGCAGCTTTGTTTAGCAAACAAGTTTAATTGTGACAAACGCAGCTTTGTTTAGCAAACAAGTTTAATTGTGACATACACAGCTTTGTTAAGCAAACAAGTTTAATTGTGACAAACGCAGCTTTGTTTAGCAGACAAGTTTAATTGTGACAAACGCAGCTTTGTTTAGCAAACAAGTTTAATTGCACATGTCACTCAATTTAATTGCATTAGCTAATCAGTTTATTTGATAAATTCTGTCATGAAAATATATTGGTGGTTCTGTTTATCACATTGATAAAATTTCTGATAACAGTTCTTTTAAAGATGTAATTTTTGACACAATTTGTATAAAGTGTCACTCTTACAGGTAATTATTTAGTTAAAATCAGCTAGCTGTTTTGAACTTTGGAGACCATGGTATATACAGTCAAACTTCGATGTTTTGAACTCTATTGGATCATCTTGAAAAATTTGAATCATCAGGTCATTGATTTACAAATATTGACCATCAAAGTAGTGATTCCAAGAGGTAAAAATCAATGTTTTCATAACAAACAGACCTTGATTATACTTCAAAACAGCGAGAAAGTCGACTCATAAAAGTTTGATTTAGGAATAGAATGCAAATAGTGTTATATAAGGAAAACAATCCAGACTTTGCTATAAGTTTGACACATTCAGAAGTTTGAATCTTCGAAGTTCGATTAAAAAAAGATGTGGGAAACTGTACTCATTCATGAGACTGAACTTGTTACAGGCAAGAGAAACGTTACATATTTGTACCCATCAGATTTATGATAATGCTCAATTCTTGATGGTTTTCTTGATAGTTAAGAAAGTTACCTCATTAACTCTTTCACCCCTGAAGACACATTTGAACTTGTCCAATTCAAAGGTTTGAACAGTTCATTGTGAAATTTCAGGGGTGAATGAGTTTACCTTAACTTTTGACAGGCAAGAGACACCATGTTATTTGTGAAAATCAGGTATTGGAATTACCAGTTACATTAGGCCGTGTTGCTGAAATCCTTGTCGATCACATTGACAATTAATGAAAATATTTTATGTATTTGAAAAATTCATAAACAAAATAACCTGATTTCAATTCCAAATGTCAGATCAGCCGAGACAATAAACAACCTATATTCATAAATGCTTACAAATAATAAAAAAAATCTCTCAAAGACATGACAAGCATAAGTAACCCATTTCGGGCACAGTTTTGACACTGTCACAGACAATTTCTTTTTATGTTTTTTTCAGGTTCAAAGTTCTTCTTGTTATTGACGGCTTGAATGGATTCTACCAACCCACTAATATGAGAGAGCCGCTGCAACCCCAGAGATTTGTAAGCATGATGTCCCATCTTTGGCACACACACAGAGACTGTAAACAAGGAATTTTTCAGTCACTTATTTGATAGCTTATCCAATTGCTAAAACTTGTAATATTTTGTCGATCACCAAATCAATTTTCAATTATGAAAAGTAAAAATTATATTCCATAAAAAGCAGTAATAATGCAAATATGATGTAAATTTCACACTTAATGTACATCACATGCATAATCATTGTACACATTCATTAAAACAAATACTATTGCTCGTATGCTTTTTAACTTGTACCATTACATTATTTCTCTATTTTATGAATTTTACTTTTTTCATTTTACCAGATCCATGCTGAGAAGCTTTGCCTGGTGGACAGTTTCAAAAGAATTCTTAATTCTGGCAATGTAAGGTCCAACTTTTGGGGAGAAAATCAATGTTAGGTACCTTGGTTAACCATCATTATAGTGATGGCAATCTTGTATTTCATGTTAGCCTTATAGGTTATGTCTGGCTGCTCGCAGTACAATAAAGAAAAGGAAATAGAAATTCAAAGGACTATGTATAGTTTGGGCGTGTTTTGGCCCCCAAATGCATCAAAATTCAAAACCTTTAAATGAACTTTCAAATGACTGTTTCTTTAATTTTGAAAACTTCCCAAATACTATCATGAAAATATTTATTCGATTTCTAATTATGGTTGCCATGGTAACAAGTTCAAATTTGCATAAATTTGAGAAATTTGTATACTCGGTTAATAGTCATATTTTGCATAGTTTTTCTCCTGGGAACTATGGAGCGCTTGAACAAACTTAATATCAAAGGATAATGTGTAGGCACCTGTAATACATCTTTAGAAGATATATAAAGTTTGTTCAAGAGTGCGCTCTATGGTGGCTAAGAGAAAAACTAGGCGAAAACCTGTAAAAATTGACTGAATATTCAAATTTCATGAGTTTATGAAAAAATTAACTGTTTACCATGACAGCCATAATTGAAAACACAAATAAATGTTTACACAATGGAACCGGGGAAGTATTCAAAATTAAAGGAACAGTCATTTGTAAGTTCTATTGAAGATTTTTTATCTTGATGGATTTTGGGGCCAAGAAAGGCCTGAACTATATATAGTTCTTTGGTTATATGTTTTGCATTTAAAGGAATGATACAGTTCTATGAATCAAATGTATAAAAATATGGAAGAATTTAATAACGATTCTGATTATTTGTTGTTCAGTATTCGATCATTCATAGCTAACTGAGGATAAATTGATACATGTGATGACAATCTTAAGTTAATTGGTATCCGAAACACCCAAAGCCACGGAATATACTTGTTTGACAGGTATTTTTGAAACATTGAATAACTGAAAATACATGAAAGATAAGAAATACAGTAGAAGTGTACACGTTCTTATAAATAGTACTGAGTCTCAAAACCATGGAGGATATGGATAGCTGCATATGTCAACATTGTGATTAGGGTATCCGTCAAGGAATATATATTTTAACATGTTATCAACCTAGAATATGCATGTGAATGAAGAATTTATAGTTTTACTTCTGTATGGAACAGTTCTTTGATGAAAATGACTCTTCCCATTATTTACCATATTGTACAGAAATAGTAATTTACAGTTTGTAAATTTATAATAAGAATAAAACCACTGCTATGAATAAGAATAAAACCACTGCTATGAAACGCATGCTTTATTTAAATACTATATAGCTGCTAATATTCACAAGGGTTATAATTTCACGAAATTAAGACACTCTTGAATATTTTGAGCTTGTCCCTATATATCGAGGCTACTAGGTAAAAACGTTGTTTTTAAAGAAGTGAAAAAAATAAAAAGTGATACAAATAGATAAATCCATTTCGTCGTGGGTCACGATGAAACCATGCAACAAAACCATGCATGCATACTATTACTCCCTTAGACATTAATAAGTAAACTTACACATACAAACTAGTGCAGAACAAAGAAATGTGTACAGTTTAAATCCCAGCAAGTGAGAAAGCCTTTTTCAGCATTTCTTTGTCCATCCACAAGCCATCTCTCATGAAATGGCTCATCCTTGATATCAAGGGGTTACGCTCACTTTTGCTTTCTGCACCCCCTGGAATATGTCATAGCAAAATTGAAGGCTCAGAGTGCAGCACCTTTTGGATGAGACTAGAAGACTAATTTGATCCTTTGATGTTCGTCAAAAGAATTTTGCAGTGGCGTAACAGTAAAACGTTCCTGCTTTGAAGTAGGGGGTCAGCGTCTCCCCTCTGTAATCTTCAAAGGACAAATATCAGCCTAGTGTTTGGTAAGGGTTTATTTACTTGACACCAATCAAATAGCTAGCTGTGTGCCTTCAATTTTGCTATGACAAATTTCAGAGGGGTTGCGCAGAGGGTGAAAGTAAGTGTAACCCCTTGCTACAGACAATTAGTCCGATTTGAACGATCAATATACAAGTCGGATTAACTCTATTGAATTTCTTCACAAAATAAAACAAAATAGCAGTATCGCTTGTTCTTTCAGAATATTGATTCAAGAATCAAGGGAATTTTTGTGTAAATATGTTTCCCCTATAAAAATCAAGTGATTTGAACCAGAAATAAGAAGATAACATTCCACTGAATCCTCTTAATGCTAGTTTAGGCTTGGTATTCTGAGCCTGGAGCTTGGCAATTTTTTTATTATTTATTTATAACCACAAAATATAATTTCAGAAAAATGTTGTGGCTGTTTGCACTGTAAATGAAGAACTCAGGAAGTTGAATGAGAGAGTCAAGTTTACACCATTTTATCTACTTGGAAAAGAAGTAAGTGACTAACTTCACAAAAACTTATTGAAAACAAGGTACACGCCAGGGGATGGAAGTGGCGGCAGTTTGGTTAGGCATTACAGAAATTAAGTGACTGAATTAAAATTGAAGTATGGTCTGATCATTGATAAGCACTCTGATTAAAATCATTTCCTACATTCAATACGTATCGCCTAACGTGCAACGTGATACATAGTGAATGTAGGATATGATTTTAATCAGATTAATTGATAAGGTTTTAGGTATACCTTACGTTGGGATATTTATTGAATTGTTGATGTTGTCAAAATTTGGCAATCTTTTCATCAAAATGGGTTGGATAAATTTTGATGCGTCAATTTTTGGCTTTCGATGACCCTGTATGCTAAATTTTGATGCCTAAAGTTATTAAGTTGCTCCATATCATTCAATTGTATTAAGGTAGTAGTTGGTTAAAGGACAGGATTGATCATCTCTTCCCGAGTCTAGTCTTTGTTTTCACTGAAAACCTTATTAGTATAGTACAAGTTGATATCATATTCCATAAATTTACAACCTTTTGTATTACCTGTCACCTGACTGTACAGAACAAATGTTTCTAAGATCACTTACAGCTGTATTCCCCCTTTAGCAATGTGACGTACCTATATATATGCCCTTAAACACAACTTATACAACAGATATAAAAAAGACACTGAAAAGTTGTGACACCTTAACATGAAAACATACTTTTCTTGACATTATTTATGGAGTGTTTTTCATTTCTGCCCGAATTATATGCGATTCCAAGTTTCGCTTTTATGAAAAATATAGCAGACGGAAGTTAGTAATTGATTCATAATAAATGAGTTGGCTGATGGACAAATAAACCAAAACATCTAAAATATCCCAAAGTACGGTGATCAGAATCTTTCGAATTATTTAATAACATTAACGTAATAGTAAATCCCCATGTAATATTTTGTGCATACATATACAGCTCATCGCTGTATTATGATTTTGCCTTGATTTCTTCAATTAAAATGGATCAATACCAAAGCAATACAAAACAGATTATTATCCCCTCGCTATGAAAGTTCGAGGGGATACAGGATTCAGCCCGTATGTATGTTTGTATGTTACACTCTTTGTCAATGTGCTAACGACTTCATTTCTCAACAGAACTTCATGAAACTTTATCCAAGTGTTTGGTATGGTAATGCCTTGATAAAGTTTGTGTTTTGTGTTTCTATGTTGAAGGTCAAGGTCAATGTTACTATTTTTGGAAAACACATTGTCATCGCTCTATCGACTTCATTCCTCAACAGAATTTTATGAAACTCGATACAAGTGTTTGCCTTCAACATGTTCGTGCAGAAATATTTTTGCTGTCTCATTTTCATCAATATTCTCATTATGTTTTTGCCTTTTTATGTGAAAACACAAAAAGATATTCTTATGCAAGCAAAATACAAACTGCACAATAAAAATCTCTTATCCATCGAAGAATGCAGTCGATAGAGCAGATACTGATACATCATTGAATTTTCAATTCCTTTCCTCATACATACGTCGCACAATGTGTGATTGCACAGGGATTTGTATGTCTTGTGATGCCTTGTTAATGGTGTTTATTTGTATATTTACAGGCTTCACAGGAGCTAGAACCGTTTGTCCCAATTCAAGTTGAAAATTTCTCTGACATGGAAGTAAAGAACTGTTTAGATTTTTATTCACAAAGAAAATGGATTCAGAATTCAGCAGGTAAATGTCTGCTTCACTGATGTTTGTAGATACTTCTATAAACAATAAATAACATTTCAAAATATGTTTAATTATAGTTCAAAGGGTAGAAAAAAACCTATTTTTAAATTAATTATTTATTGAATTGATGAAAATAATTATCTGTATTATTTTTTTTTTTACATTAAATAATTATGTAGATGTATTTTAAAAAATACATGTGTTTATAACCATTATTCACGTTACCCTGGTGTTATAGCACATTGTAAGTGAAGTACCATGCTATGAAAGGTTTATCTTAAAGAATCTTGTCTGTAAAGACTTCCTTTATAGGCAGTCTATATAGGAAGGCAATGTTGGCAGAGTTGACTCTAAATGAGTGCCATTTCATGACGTGTATGTAAATTTACGAGTACTCCTAGGGATTTATGTGCACATAACTTAGTGCTATTGGGTTTGAAGATACCGCAGACTCTTGGGGCGAGCCAGTATCAGTGGTCCAACTTCAGCTCATTAAACGTGTAGGTATTGTTATTATAAGAATGCAACACAGTAAAAGTGTATCCTCTTAAATCAAAAACAAACAAACAAAGACTGACAGACTAACGAAGTGAGAGCTGCATACTGGGTTCTTGTCTAATGACAAATCAACAGTTTTTAGCTCACATGGCCCTTGCGGCGTCCGGCGTCCATCCATCAACTTTTTCTTTGAGCGACTTCTTCAGAAGAACTTGAGGGCCTAGGGTTATGATATTTGGCCAGTAGGTACCTGGTATGGAGTGCTATAAAGTTTTCTCATTAAAATGACCTTGACCTACTTTCAAGGTCACAGGGGTCAAATATGTTAAAAACTTACACAATCTTCTCAAGTTCCATAAGGCCCAGGGTCATAATATTATTCAAGTAGGTACCTGGGATGGAGTGCTATACAGTTTCCTCATTAAAATAAATGACCTTGACATACTTTCAAGGTCACAGGGGTCAAAAATGTTAAAATCTTTAACATTTTTTTTCTCAAGTTCCATAGAGCCCAGGGTCATGATATTTGGCCAGCAGGTACCTGGTATGGAGTGCTATAAAATGTCTTAATTAAAATGACCTTCACCTACTTTCAAGGTCACAGCGGTCAAATATGTCAAACACTTCAAACAACTTCTCCTGACGAACTAAAAGGCATGGAATCTTCATATTTGGCTGATGGCTTCCTGGGATGGAGCCCGTCAAAGTTTGAGAATGAAAATGACTGACCTACTTTCAATTGAGGTCACAGCGATCAAATATGTCAAACGCTTCAAACGATTTCTTCTGAAGAACTGAAATGAAAGGTATAGAGTCTTTCTATTTGGCTGGTGGCTTCCTGGGATAGAGCCTGACAAAGTTTAAGAATGAAATGACTTTGACGTACTTTCAAGGTCACAGCGGTCAAATATGTCAAACGTTTCAAACATTTTCTTCTGAAGAACTAAAAGGTATAGAGTCTTCATATTTGGCTGATGGATTCCTGGGATAGAGCCTGACTAAGTTTAAGAATGAAAATGACTTTGACCTACTCTCAAGGACACAGGGGTCAAATATGTCAAATGCTTCAAACGACTTCTTCTGAAGAACTAAAATGTGTAGAATCTTCATATTTGGCTGATGGCTTTCTGAGATAGAGCCCGACAAAGTTTGAGAATGAAAATAACCTCGACATATAAGGTCACAGGTGTCAAATATGTCAAAAACATCAAACGACTTCTTCTGAATAATCGAAAAGGCATAAAATTTTAATATTTGGCTGGTGGTTTCCTGGGATAGAGTTCACCAAAGATTGCAAATGAAAAGTCTTCAACCTACTTTAAAAGTCACACAGAGGTTAACAACATTTCGCTTTTTGGAATAGAGCTGACAAAGTTTGAGAAGGAAAATGACATTGACCTACTTCCAAGGTCACAGGGAAAAATATATCAAACAACTTCTGAAGAAAAACCAAAAAGCTTAGAATCTTATAATATTATTTGGCTGGTAGTTTAAACAGATGGAGCTGACAAAGTTTGCGAGGGAAATATTCGTAGTACAATATAATATTTAATGAGAATATTTTGCTATGACTGCTTAAATATTCAGGTGAGCGATACAGGCCCTCTGGGCCTCTCGTTCAACATTCTTTCCTATTTTTTCAATTACGAAATATTATCAACAGGTGAGCGGAGGTGGGGAAAATTAAATTAGGAATTCAATGACGGGACGGAGAAAATGACACAGTGGCTAGTGAATTTTTATCCCCCGTTTTCACTGAAACGGGGGATGTTCATTTGGGTTTGTCCGTCTGTCAGTCAGATAATATATTATGGTAGGAGACAGTATCATGACTAGACAATGTGTTGTGGTATAGGACATGTCTTGTATCATGACTAAACCATACATTAATGGTAGGAAACATGTATTGCATCATGACTAGACAATGTGTTGTGACAGGAGACATGTATTGCATCATGACTAGACGTTGTGAAGTTAAGTTTATTTACCGTTACAGGATCTATAAAATCCCACTTCACCGGACTCAAAATCATAACATCGAAATATTTAACAATAGATGAATGTGACATTACTTGGATCATTAACGTATCTCAGATCTATAATTATAAAGGAGTTTCTGGTTCTACCAATACTTTAGTTGCTTTAATACAAATTGTATTATGGTATGGGGTATATATTGTATCATGACTAGACATTGTGTTATGATAGGGGTATATATTGTATCATGACTAGACATTGTGTTGTGATAGGGGGTATATATTGTACCATGACTAGACATTGTGTTGTGATAGTGGGTATATATTGTATCATGACTAGACATTGGATTATGGTATGGGGTATATATTGTACCATGACTAGACATTTTGTTGTGATAGGGGGGATATATTGTATCATGACTAGACATTGTATTGTGATATATGGGGTATATATTGTATCATGACTGGACATTGTGTTATGATAGGGGACATGTATTTTATCATGACTAGGCATTGTGTTGTGATATAGGCGGTATATATTGTATTATGACTAGACATTGTATTGTGATAGGGGGTATATATTGTATCATGACTAGACATGGTGTTATGATGGGGACATGTATTGTATCATGACTAGACATTGCGTTGTGATAGGGGGTATATATTGTATTACGACTAGACATTGTGTTATGATAGGGGACATGTATTTTATCATGACTAGGCATTGTGTTGTGATATAGGCGGTATATATTGTATTATGACTAGACATTGTATTGTGATAGGGGGTATATTGTATCATGACTAGACATTGTGTTGTGATAGGGCGTATATATTGTATTACGACTAGACATTGTGATATGATAGCGGACATGTATTGTATCATGACTAGACATTGCGTTGTGATAGGGGGTATATATTGTATTACGACTAGACATTGTGTTATGATAGGGGACATGTATTTTATCATGACTAGGCATTGTGTTGTGATATAGGGGGTATATATTGTATTATGTCTAGACATTGTATTGTGATATGGGGTATATTGTATCATGACTAGACATTGTGTTATGATGGGGACATGTATTGTATCATGCCTAGACATTGTATTGTGATAGGGGGTATATATCGTATCATAACTAGACATTGTATTAAGGTAGGGGCCATGTATGGTATCATAACTAGACATTGTATTTATGTAGGGGACATATAGAGTATAATAACTAGACATTGTATTAAGGTAGGGGACGTGTATGGTATCATAACGAGACATTGTATTTAGGTAGGGGACATGTATGGTATCATAACTAGACATTGTATTTATGTAGGGGACATATAGAGTATAATAACTAGACATTGTATTAAGGTAGGGGACGTGTATGGTATCATAACGAGACATTGTATTTAGGTAGGGGACATGTATGGTATCATAACTAGACATTGTATTTATGTAGGGGACATATAGAGTATAATAACTAGACATTGTATTAAGGTAGGGGACATGTTTGGTATCATAACTAGACATTGTATTAAGGTAGGCGACATGTATGGTATCATAACTAGACATTGTATTTATGTAGGGGACATATAGAGTATAATAACTAGACATTGTATTAAGGTAGGGGACATGTTTGGTATCATAACTAGACATTGTATTAAGGTAGGCGACATGTATGGTATCATAACTAGACATTGTATTTAGGTAGGGGACATGTATGGTATCATAACTAGACATTATATTTAGGTAGGGGACATGTATGGTATCATAACTAGACATTGTATTAAGGCAGGGGACATGTATGGTATCATAACTAGACATTATATTTAGGTAGGGGACATGTATGGTATCATAACTAGACATTGTATTAAGGCAGGGGACATGTATGGTATCATAACTAGACATTATATTTAGGTAGGGGACATGTATGGTATCATAACTCGACATTGTATTAAGGTAGGGGACATGTATGGTTTCATGACTAGACATTGTATTAAGGTAGGGGACATGTGTGGTATCATGACTAGACATTGTATTGTGATATTGGGGGAATATATTGTATCATGACTAGACATTGTGTTGTGATAGGTGGTATATATTGTACCATGACTAGACATTGTGTTGTGATAGGGGGTATATATTGTATCATGACTAGACATGGTGTTATGATGGGGACATGTATTGTATCATGCCTAGACATTGTATTGTGATATAGGGGGTATATATTGTATCATGACTGGACATTGTGTTATGATAGGGGACATGTATTGTATCATGACTAGGCATTGTGTTGTGATATAGGGGGTATATATTGTATTATGACTAGACATTGTATTGTGATATGGGGTATATTGTATCATGACTAGACATTGTGTTATGATAGGGGACATGTATTGTATCATGACTAGACATCGTGTTGTGATAGGGGGTATATATTGTATTACGACTAGACATTGTGGTATGATAGGGGACATGTATTGTATCATGACTAGGCATTGTGTTGTGATATAGGGGGTATATATTGTATCATGACTGGACATTGTGTTATGATAGGGGACATGTATTGTATCATGACTAGGCATTGTGTTGTGATATAGGGGGTATATATTGTATTACGACTAGACATTGTGTTATGATAGGTGACATGTATTGTATCATGACTAGACATTGGATTGTGATAGGGGGCTTTTATCGTATCATAACTAGACATTGTATTAAGGTAGGGGACATGTATGGTATCATTACTAGACGATGTGTTATGATAGGGGGTATATTTTGTATAATGATGGGACATTTTGTCCTGGTAGAAGGCATACATTACTAAGCAATGCCTCAAGTACTTGTTTACATGATCAATGCTTAAGGTACTATATATATGGTGTTTTGATTCTCCATTACAATTTTGTCTTTGTAGCATTAACAGATGAAGGACGAAAACAGATCAAGTTCCTGACCAGTAACAACCCATATGCTGTTTGGAAAGTAGCTGGAGCATACTGAAGCATGGACCTATCAGAACAGAACTAAAGACAATTTTTCAATATTCACTGTTTTCAAATGAAAACATGAATGTATGCGATGAAAACAGACTTGGAAGAAAGCAGAAGTGATTCATACATTTGAACTAGTTTACTCTCAACAGAAGAGAAAGTGTATGAATTTAGTACCTGTTTTTTGTTTGTTTTTACTTTGTGGTTGGAGTAATAAATATATCATAATTAAAAAATGATGTCCGTGTCATCAAGATTTTGTTTCAACATACCACACATACACAAAATGGAAGTATTTTGTCAAATCATTACATTTTATTTTCAATTATACATCAATCATTTAAACACAATGTCTTAGTTTATTTAATGATAATTAAGTCACAAAATCTGTTTGTCACAATACAACTTCAGGAATCTCATTGCATTTTTGTACAATTTCGTGAAAAATGTCTTAAAACCATGTTTAAATTATAATATGGACAGTGAAAGTCTGTTAGTCAGAACACTGATTTAAAGCCATTCTTTATAAATCAGATTATAACTTATAGTTTGCATATTTTTACCCTGTAAAGCATGGACAGTGTAAATTCTGATATAGTGTACACAAAGTATTATTTACATACATTAAAGGAAATTCAAATATTCCTCACAAAAGATAAGGAAACACCAATCCATGAAATCAAAGCTTGAACTACAAGTAACTTACTGCACGTATTCCTTAGTACATTTTGAGATATCTCAATATGGACAGTAAAATCATGTCCGTCAGAACACTTTTTTTCAATATACTTACCATATTCATTGTAATACATGCCCAGGGAATTTTAAATTGACCTAAAGGGAGCGATTACATGTACTAGGAAAATAAAATTCAACCATTGTTATCACTGAAGGACATTTAAAACAAGCATTCCAGTGTGGCCGAAGGTTTGGAAATAAAAAGTTATCTGTATCAAATAAGACCAGTATTAATGATCACCAGACTTCAATCTATGTACATGTAACTACCAATCATTGACCAAACCTGGTCAGGACAAGGAGGGGGAGTCTATTTAACTTCAATTACTCATGAAAATGAAGGAGGGGCACTAATTACGTTAAATATGGTAATTCAGTGTTTATAGGATAATGGAGCCAATTTTATGGGGTTAATTGCAATAACAATGAAATAGAAGATTTCCTCATTCCTCTTGGACATGCCAGTTAAGATGTTGGCCAGATCGTGATTTCCAGCGTCCATGGATCCAGGACTCGATGGTCTCCCAGTCTGATATGTTGGTAGTAGTGATAGGCTTCTCTATCGTTGTTCTTTGTGTCTACAATAATACCATATAGCTGTCTACACACATTGCAACTACATCTCTATATCTCAATCTCTAGCAATTGAAACAGGTAGATATTAAATATTGATCAAGATAGAAGGTACTATGTATGATTTGATTACTGAAGTCGAAAACAAGTATCATTTTGTTTGGGTGTGTAATACCTACAAAGATTCAAGAAGTCGTTATATAAAAAAGTGCGTTCAAATAAAGAACTACACCGTACTATGTGTTTAGAACACTGAAGAATATGACGTCTTAGTAAGTTCATTTTTGAAGCCAATAAGCTTCGAACCTTATCTATATAAATCCTACTCTACGTTGTACATTGAACTGTTAACCGTGCTGTTCTCTCATGTAATGTATAAAATGTACTGTATACTGATGGGCTGTAAGACCTAAAGTCAATAGTGAATTGAAATGAATTATATGTGCATTGATAATCACAGAAGACTAGGTATATTAAGTGTCTGTCATATTCTCTGACATTAAAATGATAATTTTAAGTAGATTTACTACACTGTAGCTGACAATTAGGAATATTGTATTCAAAGTTATGTGCATGTATATAGATATTACATGATGACTACAAATTGCACAGTATTATTATGATGATCCAAAAATTCTATTATAGTTTTCATCTCAAGTATTGAAATGTGTGTATAACTGTATGATACATGCATGAGACAAGACAGACTAATGTGAACAACTTCATAGGATCTGTATGGTTTCAGATTTAATATGTTTTTAAAGAAATACTTGCCATCACTGCTGTGTGAGGGTTTGTGACACTTCTTTGTAAATCATTTGGATCCAATTCTCTAAAAAGCAAGTCAAAATGTCCAGTAGTTGTATGGCACACTTGAACAGATTTCTTTTTAAATCGCCCCATAAAAAGAATTTCCAAACCAAAGAAATATGAGATGAATTTCCCAAACTGTCCCTGGAATTACTTCATCATCAAAAACTTTGGTAATGGTAACTGTACTACTTAAGATTATCCTGGGCTCACTTGTTTAAAGTCTGCTTAGCTTAACTCATTCACCCCTGAATACACATTTGAACTCTTCCAATTCAAAGGTTGGAATATTTCATTATGGAATTTCAGGGGTGAATGAGTTAATCACAACTTGCACAAATGTTCTATCCAGTATATTTTCAAAAATAGTGAAATTTAAAACTTAAGCTATATGTAACAGGGATTTAAAATTATCATCTGAAAGAGGAATGAAACAAAATGTTAAAAGTATGAAATGATTGAGAAGATATACACCTTTTAATAAGTGTATTATATTATATTTGCACTTAAAACATTTCCTTAAGTTCAAATTCCATTATACTGATGATCATGAATATCTTACGTATTAGCATCAATTCTTGACTGTTTTAGTCGAAGCTGTCTTAGGTGTATGGCTACACTTTGGTTATCCTTGTCATGTGGCTGGACACGGAGGCTTCTCTGTGAGGTTTTGGTAACACTTGCTTGCTGCTTTCGTCTGATAGAATGGGGGAAATAAAGAACACATGTACACACTTTCGTTCTGTCATCTGCAGGAATTTCTTTTTTAACCTTGAAAAATGATAATACATAATTTCGAGAAACTCAGTTATAATAACGGTGATAACAATGCTTTTTGAAATATGTAAAAGTGACATCAACCTGAAGTGCTACATGTAACATCCTCAAAAGTGAGCATGCATAGAAACAAAATGTCAGATGGCGACAAATATAACACTTGTCTAAACAGCCTTATAAAGTATTCACTTTTATAGTTCCTATTTTCTCCTTGGAATAATTCTTTATCATTCAATTATTAGCTCACCTGGCCCGAAGGGCCTAAGATGAAGGGCTACCAAGTTTGTTCAAATAAATGACCTTCACCTATTTTCAAGGTCACAGGGGTCAAATATGTTAAAACCTTGAAACAACTTCTAATTAATAACCAAAATGCCCAAAGTGATGATATTTGGCCAGTAACATGCTGGAATGAAGGGCTACCAAGTTTGTTCAAATGAATGACCTTCATCCATTTTCAAGGTCACAGGGGTCAATTGTCTTAAAAAATCTTTAAACAACTTCTTCTGAATAACTAAGAGGCCTAGGATAATGATATTTGGCCAGTAACATGATGTGATGTAGGGCTACCAAGTTTGTTCAAATGAATGACCTTGACAAATATTCAAGGTCACTGGGGTCAAATATGTTAAATTCTTTTAACGACTTCTTCTGAAAAACCAAAAGACCTAGTGTGATTATATTTGGCCATTAGCATGCTGGGATGAAGTACTTCCAAGTTTGTTTAAATGAATGACCTTGACTTATATATTCAAGGTCACAGGGGACAAATATGTTCAAAACCTTTAAACAACTTCTTCTGAATAACCAAAAGGCCCAGGGTGATGAGATTCGGCCAGTAGTATGCTGTGATGAAGGGCTACCAAATTTGTTCAAATGAATGACCTTCATCTATTTTCAAGGTCACAGGGGTCAAATATGTTTAATACATTAAAACAACTTCTTCTGAATAACCTAGAGGTCTAGCATAATGATATGTGGCCAGTAACATGCTGGTATGAAGTACTTCCAAGTTTGTTCAAATGAATGACCTCGACATATATATTCAAGGTCACAGGGGGAAAATATGTTTAAAACCTTTGAACGACTTCTTCTCAATAAGCAAAAGGCCAAGGGTGACGATATTCAAAGTCACAGTGGTCAATTTATGTTTAATTCTTTAAATGACTTGTTCTTTATAACCAAAAGGTCCAGGGTAATGATATTTTGCCACAAGCATGCTGGGTTGGAAGACTATAAACTCTGTTCAACCTAAAGTCCTTGTTGGACAATCAAGGTCACAGGCGTCATATGTTTAATTAATAGGTTTTCATGAATCAAACACTTATATTCTGTCTGTAGCTGTGGTCCACTTTTAAGATTACAAGTGTGAGATTAATACCAGGTGAGCGATTCAGACCCATTGGGCCTCTTGTTTTTTTTCAGTTATGCGAACCATTTGCAAGGTGTTATAAATAATGTCATCTCATATTCAGATTAATTGATTTAATGTTAAGACCACACACTGGTCTGTTTTCTATGTTGTATATTTATTTAGTATAACTATGGATCATCATTACAACAGGATGTCTGTCCACAACATGTGTAAACGAAGCGTTGCTGCAATATTCTGGCAATAAATTACCATTAGAAAGATAGATGGCATTTTTGTTAATTTTCAAATAACAAAGAGTTATGAACTTCCCATATATATATATATATATATTGTCATTGGTATCATGTTCAAAAGAGATGTATCTTAATATTATTAAGCAGTTTTGCCCTTACAATGAAATGACCAGTGGCAATTTTGTCCGACAAAATCAGTTGTATTATTTACAGGCAACTCAACAATCTGATTATCTACTGCACCAAAAGATGCCGACACATGGAAATGCATATAAACACTGGTATAACTGCAAATAAGGAGAATGTTCTTTTTATCACATAATGTTCTGTGTAATCCAGTGAACATATCCATATCATATTTTTTTTAGTATTAATTCATGTAATATGACCTATCAGCCCTACGATTAGTTGTAAGTTTCAATTGTTTCAATTGCGCCGTCACGCCTAGGACAAGTACATGACACCACAGTCAAAATGGCGGCTTTTTAAATTTCAAGGTTGCATGAAAATTGTCGTTTTACACGAATAAATGCCACAAATCTTGATTATGTGATAAAAATGTTCTTTAACTCGTTTTCATTTCATATGGGATTTATAAAATTCGTCACAATTTCTTTTTAGATTCTTAGACACGTTTCATAAATCTTATATGAAACAGAAACTCATGTAAGATCCTATATATATATATATATCCATGCATAGAAACTGTATGACCATGGTATTTTCATATTTTCCGCGTTTCGGAGAATAGCGGAAAATAATTGTCCTATAGGTACGGTATTCGGGTGTTTTCGTCGGGTATCGTAGGTCTGATTTATTGTCCAATGAGAGAGTGACGCGTTGTACGCACATGCAAGGTAGGAAAGTGTGGTAGGGCAAACGAGGTATTGGTCATTCTAGCCGTGGACACCAGGGCGTAGTCAAGCAAAATGGATCCGGCGACGTTCGAAAACAAGATACAGGAGCGTATTTCTTCTTCTCAACATGACATCTTAGGCCAGCTTGAAACTTTGCTCACTAGGAAACTGGATACTTTTAGAACAGAAATACATGATTCACAACGGCAGCTGTCGGAAGACCAGATTACGAAAATCGTCGAGATGAACTCTCACTCGTATTCCTTTAAGCATAAAGGCAACGAAGAGCAGTTTAAGATTAACTCGAAAGTCGTAACGAAATTGCAAGAGGCCCACTCTAGCATAGTGGAACGGCAAGATATGATTTCAGCGGCGGATAAAATTGCTGAAGGTATGAGCATTTTAAAACACCGTCAAAAGTTAATAAGGTTAGCGGACTCTTCCGAAACGGNTGGCAAGATATGATTTCAGTGGCGGATAAAATTGCTGAAGTTAATAAGGTTAGCGGACTCTTCCGAAGCGGGCTGAAAACAGGGCACAGCGAAAAATTAAAGCACAGAGGCAAGCTAGACAGAGGCGTTTCGCTCCATATAGCGCGCCTCGACCACAGGGACATGGAAACACGGCACACGTGGACACGACAAAACCAATGAATACAGCAAACAGCAGGAGACCGGGACTGTGTTATGCCTGTGGGAAGCCGGGGCACTGGAGAATAGAGTGTCAGCAGCAGCAGCAGCAGCAGCAGCAGCAACGTAATATCGGACAAGGACCAGAAAAGATAAGTAATTTATGTTGTCCTGAAAAATCAGCTGTTCAAGTCGCAAGGTCAGAGGTCAGGTCACCTATTGGAATGCTACGCCGAGCTTTGTTTGAATGGGAGAGCATCGAAGCGTGTCCAGTAGTTCTCGATATTATACGATACGGGTATAAGTTACCCTTATATCAAATCCCGGAGGGGGCAGTTCTCAGAAATAACAAGTCGGCGAGAGAAAATGCTTCTTTTGTGAGAAATGAAATCCTGAGTTTATTAAATAAAGGATGTATTTTGGAAGTTGAGAATAAACCAAGAATTGTAAATCACTTAACTGTCGCAGGCAATTCCAAGAAGCTAAGGCTAGTTTTGGATTGTAGGTACGTCAATCCATGTCTATATAAGTTCAGATTCCGGTTCGAAGATTCTTCTGTTGCTCTAGAGTTATTCAGAAAAGGAGAGTATTTATTTTCTTTTGATTTAAAATCGGCTTATCATCATATCGAGATTTTCCCGGATCACAGGCAATATTTGGGATTTAGTTGGGTCTTCGATGGGGTCACAAAGTACTTCGTGTTTAATGTTTTGCCATTCGGGCTTTCCACCGCAGGTTATGTATTTTCCAAGGTGACTAGAGAGTTGGTGAGGTATTGGAGATCTCAAGGTCACAAGGTTATAATGTACTTGGATGACGGTCTAGGAGGTCACGGTAGACAGGATCAGGTGCTTAGTTTGAGTAATCAAATCAAGGTCGATTTAAACCGTTTTGGTTTTCTAATAGCTGAAGAAAAATGCAGCTGGATGCCTAGTTTAGAGGCAGTATGGTTAGGTTTGGTGTGGAAAATGAGCGAAGGAAAGATTTACATAACGGAAAAGCGATTGAATAAACTGGAGAGTGGCTTAAAGTGTGTATTGGCGGGCGAGTCCGCGGAGGTAAAGTTTGTTACCGCACGAGTTCTGGCGGGTGTTGTCGGTCAGATTATATCTATGAAAGTCGGTATAGGTTCAGCAACAAGGCTTATGACAAGGTACATGTATGCTAATGTTTTAGCAAAGGCTAGTTGGGACTCGCGTATATACATTACTAGCGATGCTTTGAGCGAGGTCAGATTTTGGTTGAATAATGCTAGGTTCTTGAATGGACGTGATATTGATCAGCGGATATCGCATGATGTGGCGGTGTATAGCGATGCATCCGGTTTAGGGTAGGGTACGGAGGCTACATGTTGAATGTTAACGATAGCAAAGTGCTTGGGGTTTGGTCTGAGGCAGAGAGGGCAGAGAGCTCTACATGGCGAGAGCTGGAGGCCGTGAGGCGTATGGTGAGACATTACTATGGAAGCCTGGTAGGGCAACGCCTGGTAGGGCGTAAGGTGTTATGGTACACAGACAACCAAAATGTGGCAAATATATTGGTAAACGGTAGCAAGAAGTGTCGCTTGCAGACACAGGCTAGAGAGGTTTTTGAGATGTGTGCAAGAAAGAACATAGAGTTTGTTTCAGCCTGGATCCCAAGGGGACATAACCAGGTCGCTGATTCATACAGCAAAGCGGGAGATACAGAAGATTGGGGGATTCACTTGTCAGTTTTCAATTTTTTTAACAAGGCTTGGGGGCCTTTTCTGGTGGACAGGTTTGCAAGCTCCTATAATGCCAAATGCGAAATTTTTAATTCCCGGTGGTGGTGCCCGGGTACTTCAGGCATAGATGGTCTTTTACAGCCTTGGGGTGGGATTAATAATTGGCTAGTTCCGCCTCCCCGTTTGGTGCCAAAAGTCATCAATAAAATGATTGACGAGAAGGCCAGGGGCACTTTGATAGTGCCTTATTGGACTTCAGCTCCCTTTTGGCCGGTTTTGGCTCCTTCAGACGGGAATTTCGCCAGTTTCATTAAGGAACATCGAATATTGCCTGCGAAGGTCGTGGTCAAGGGAAAAGGGAAAAACGGGATATTTGAGAAAGGTAGGGTACAAATGGTGGCACTGAGAATAGTATTTTGATTATAAAAGGATGTTTTTTGTTTGAATTGCAGGTTTAAAGCTGTCGTCAACAGTACAGAAGGCAACGGAATCAGCAGGCGTATCTAGTCCACGATTGTTGGGCTTATCCGGGAAAATGTCCTATTATTTACTCCAAGCAAGGAGCGAAAGTACTGTGTCAAAATATTTTTCATATTTCCGGAAATGGGAGGATTTCATTGTTCGGGAAAACGTGTGTGCTTTACCGGCCCAGCCTATACACGTGGCTTTATATGCGACCTATCTATTAGACAAAGGGAGCTCTTACAACGTCGTTAGCTCCTCCGTGTATGCTATTAAATGGGCCCATAGTATTAGCAATTTACCAGATCCTACAGAGAACGGTTTCGTCAAGAGCATGGTGGAGGCAGCCAAACGTCAGGAAAGGACCCCGCGTGTGAAGAAAGACTGTGTTTCATCTGATTTATTGGTACAGCTGTGCCAGAAATATAAAGACAGTAATGATGCTTTAATAATCAGGGATTTGACAATGATAGTAGTTAGTTTTGCAGGGTTTCTGAGATTTGACGAGCTAAGTAGGTTGCGCATGAAAGACGTAAAGTTTAAGGAAGCGTATGTGAGCCTTAATATTGAGAAAAGTAAAACCGATCAGTATAGGTTCGGGAGCGAGGTTGTCATTTCAAAGGGTGAGACAGTGGCGTGCCCATATCGTATGCTTCAGAGATATACAAAGTTGAGGAATTCAGAGAAACCCGATGATTTCCTTTTCACGCCTTTTGTTAGAAGTGGAAGTGCATGTAAGCCTGTTTCCAAATGTAAGCCACTCAGTTATACACGTGCAAGAGAATGTATAGTCAAAAGGTTGAAGGAAATGGACGGGAGCCTGAATTGGGGTTTGCATTCTTTAAGGGCAGGTGGCGCTACTCAGGCAGCCAACAGCGACGTAAATGACAGGTGCTGGAAAAGGCACGGGCGGTGGAAAACCGACGTCGCAAAGGATGGTTACGTTGCCGACTCTTTGGCGCGTAGGCTACAGGTAACGCAGAAGTTAGGTCTTTAAAGCCCGTTCTTTTATTGTCTATTGTACACTCTGGCTAATTGCAGTGAATTGTTTGAGTTATTCTTGGGAGAGGAGTATATAGAGGACTTTCATATTTTCCGCGTTTCGGAGAATAGCGGAAAATAATTGTCCTATAGGTACGGTATTCGGGTGTTTTCGTCGGGTATCGTAGGTCTGATTTATTGTCCAATGAGAGAGTGACGCGTTGTACGCACGTGCAAGGTAGGAAAGTGTGGTAGGGCAAACGAGGTATTGGTCATTCTAGCCGTGGACACCAGGGCGTAGTCAAGCAAAATTTATATGAGTAGAATTATTGGTTTTTTTTTGTTTCAAGTTTAAATCTATATTACACTAATAACAGGGAATGAATATGTAATATCGGCTAACGTGATAGAAATCCAACGCACCGAGCTTTAAGCATTGAGGGTTGGTACACCTCCTGTTTTCCGTGAAGGTTTTTCAGGTTGGGTGGCTCGCTTAGCTCATTAGTTTTTAATACTTGACGGTCATTTGTGCGACTTAAGTGTGTTGTAAGAGAGGGCTCTTCATTATACCAAGATATTATGAATTATGTGTAACAGATCGATCTCCATGTCACTTGATATGTAATACATGTAATAAACGCCGGACGCCCTATTGTACACTCTGGCTAATTGCAGTGAATTGTTTGAGTTATTCTTGGGAGAGGAGTATATAGAGGACGTCTTTTAACCTACTGACAGGTATGAGGACCTAATCCTCATGTTGTGTTGTGCCTATTCATACTGAAATTAAAAACAGTAATAATTATGCTTAATAATTCAAAATTAGTGGGAACTGGCCCAAATTCAGTGTTCACATTATCTGTTATCCAGTGCATGTATCGTAAGAGGCGACTTATGTGGGAACCCCTGCAATAATTGGGGATTTGCTTTCGTGCCCTCTACTTGGGGACACAAAAGCGACCAAATAAATCTGCTGCACCAATTGCAATAGTTGGGATCTTTGTATTTCCTAACGCCTTGCTTGGCAACACCTTACTTTTGGCTTTAATGTTGAAGGTTCGCCCAGGTGAGGAAGGCAATGGGTTCTGTCCCCAGGCCTGGACATACCAAAGTCCTTGAAAATGGTACATTGTAGTTATTATTCCCTGCTTAACGTTAAGCATTAAAGGTAATGACAACAACTGGTTCAACCGTTGTCAGTATAATGTGACTGGGCGGAATGCTGTGCTGGGTGCCTTCGGCATGGTATTTCAATGAGATAGCACTATAAAGTCGTCACCACATCCGCTCTATCACAATGAGGCAAGTACACCAACACACCCTGTCTCCGGCACACATACACGTATGCATGATTACACAACACACATTGAGACACGTCCTTAAATGACCTTAGCTGCTAATAGGACATTAAACTCAATAAAACCAAACCAAACCAAACCTCCTAAAAAGTTTTGTGGGGTGTGGTAGTGCCTCAAAAGTGTTACTCTCGGTTACTGAAGAGATTCCTGCTCCTCTGCAAACCTTCACCACCTGATAACCTGGTATCAGTGACTGTTGAGTGTTAACTGCTGTAGGGGGCTGAAATGAGATGTACAGATTTCTGAGTAAATACAAGTATGTTTTCTAGTCTACAAATGTTATTAACATTTAATGATGGCATTAATTCATATTAGACAAGAGCAGAGGAAACGGATCTTAATATTCCTGTCAATATTATGTCACACACAGTAATAATTTGGTGAACTGAGTGATAATTGAAGGGATTTTATAGCCAAATTGTAGATTCCTAATTCATAAGACATGATGACATATTCACTAACAGTCTGTATGCCAGTCATGACACCCATCAAGATATTATAAACTGGATGTACATATTTTATAGTATCAGCAAAATATGTACATTATTTATGAGCTGGATACTGATGAGACTTGGTCAAAAATTTGAATATGAGCAAAATAGGTCTTTAGTTAAGTAGCACTTAGACATTATATTAGTTTTGATTACTGATGATGAATTGGAGTATAGGCAAAGGGAGGCAATCCCTTAACTGAAGTTTTTTGAAGTTATCATTTCTTCAGCTTTCATCTGCTTAATATTCAAACTACTCTGTAGTGAAGCAGACATAAAACCACTCAATCAATCAAATCAATCAATGCTAGTGAAATAAGCAGAATATGTTTCCCCCTTACTGCATCCAAGAAATAATTCAGCTATACTGAGTCATATAGTATTCTTCTCATTGCATTTCAGTATTTTTATATGTAAAATGTTTATTAGACGGGTTCTATTTATGTCGCTTTGTTATACACTGTATACTGAATGAAATAGTATATTCTTCCCCAGCGGGATGAGGAATAATAGATTGTTTCAAAATGGGGTAAGTAATGAGTGTGTTGTTGTTGCTATATTGAAAACAAAATCACAGAAAAACCAAACGGAATTTATTCTTGAAGTGAATACTTTTCAATAGAACGAATATGGTTGGTCTTAATTGAATGTTTCTTGAATGCATGCCTTATACTTACACCTCTATATTAAGTTCTCCAATATTAGCCAACACTAAAATATATTGCATACTGCTAATTAGGGCCCCGTATCGAAGATACAGGTGCCCTATAGTAATCACTGTCTGTCTGTCCACAAATTTTGTTCCTGGCTGATAACTTTGGTATTAATTGACCGATTTGTACATGAAACTTAGTCAAAATGTTCAGTTCATAAAAATACACACTGAGGTAAAAAGTCAAGGTCAAAGGTTAAGGTCATTAGGTTCAAAAGTCTAGGTCAAATTTTGCATCTTTTCACTGATGAACATTTTGTTATAACATGATCAAGCAAAGTTGGTCGGAATTTAAAAAAGAGTCGACTGACTTAAGGTCAAGATCACTGGGTCAAAGGTCAAGGTCAAATTTAGTATCTTTTCATTGGTGAACATTTCGTTATGACACTTTGAAGCAATGTTGGTAGGAATTTAACAAGGAGTCAACTGACTTAAGGTCAAGGTCACTGGGTCAATGTCAAGGTCAAATTTTGTATCTTTTTACTGATAAACATTTTATGATATTATGAAGCAAAATTGGTCGGAATTAAAGAATAAGTCACCTGACCAAAGATCAGGGTCACTGGGTTAAAGGTCAAGGTCATTTGTGTCCAAAGGTCAGAGACAAAGTGGATCTCTGACTTTGACCCTGGCTCTTGATGGGGGAGGTATTTAAGGTGAAATAAAACAAATCAAAGCTAACAAATGAGTATTGCACCGGAATTTACATTTCTGTTAGCCCAGCAAATTTGGAGGTGGAAGGAAACAAGACTCACATCATAGTACATGTAAAATGTATATTTTGCTTTCTTGTGGGTTTTTTTGAAGTCCAAATGTCAAACGTCAAGCTCAGCTATATGGGCAGATTGCTTCTTGATGATTATGGGGGATATATTGCCACAAGCAAGGCCCTTACTGTCCCGTCAGTGTTCTAGTTAGTATAAAGATTATAAGATCATTCTGGTATTGCCAACAAAGACAATGCTTCTTAAAAATTTCAACATAGAAAGAAAATATTTGCATAGGATCTATAACTGCTACTTACCAACTCTATAAAATTTGTTGAAATATCTTTCTTGGTCTTTTTGTATTTATCTAGATCTGTTGATGGTGAACATCTGGACAATCTGTAGAATTAAAATAAATATAAAGTGAGCATAACAGGCAAAATGGTAAGATGAGTTTTCTCTGCATCTCTTGTAGTCACAGTAGTGCTGCTTGCTGTTTACAAAAAAAAAAAGCATTAAAATGCATGTTTTGTGACATCACAATATTTTGCCTTATAATGTCCTAGCTGAATTTTTCCCAGTTGAAATAATAGTACCGGTAATCATGTATATTAAATTATTAAAACATAAGTTCTTGATATAATTTATACTGTACATTATATACACTTCAGTCTACACAACCTTGATACTCCAGGGGTTACGCTCACTTTCGCTCCCTGCACCCCGGAATATATGTCATAGCAAAATTGAAGGCACATGGCTAGGTATTTGATTGGTCAAGAGTTTAAAAAAAACTGACCAATACTAGGCAGATATCTTTCCTTTGAATATTACAGAGCAGCGACACCCGACTTTAAAGCCAGTCAATCTTTTGATGTAGTACATCAAAGGATCAAACTGCATAGTAGCTAGTCTTCTCATCTCATCCAAAAGGCACGTCGATTTTGCTGACATATTCCAGGGGTGCAGAGAGCAAAAGTGAGCGTTACCCTTAGAGTATTGAGGATCGATGAACACATTTTGCTTAAATATGTGATTTAGAGGATAGATATCAAACCAATTAAGGATTATGAAAAAAAAAATGGAACCAAGTTCAAAACCAACCCCAACATTTCCTTTGATACGATATCCTTTTGAAAATGAAAACAGACCTCTGGATCGGTAAAGAAAAAGAGGAAGGCAGTAAGAAGAACGAGAGCTCAACAGATTTCTCAGTAGTGTGGTCACAGTGGAGAATTGGAATAGCAGTCCATGATAGTAGTAATCAGAAATGCGGTAATGTACCAAGATATTTAAGTGCAGAACTCAAAGTTATAAAAAGTGTTAAATATAAATGCAGGATGAACAAAGCAGTCTACATATACATCTGCATTAAGATCTAAAGTTATTGAATTAACACATTTAATTAATTAATGAAAAGAGAAAGTAGATACTTGCGCAAAAGTTTTGTGTCGGAGGTCTTTCCAGGCATTTTGGACATCGTTTTTAAGGGAAAATTTTTATGCACAAAATATATGAGTAGAAGCTTTTTCTAGTATTTTCAGCCCAAAAAAGTACCTGTGCAAATTACACAGGTTTTTACGGTAGGCACCCACTTGACACTACAAAATTAAATTTTATTAAATAAATGGAATGATTTAGAAATGGATACCAACACCAACGATATGATCACAATTGGTAGTTTACAGGGCTTACCCATACAGTTAAAACTAGAAAATATTCATGATTTGTTATACTAGCCCCTGAGTCCATTGAAGTACTGTATTTATAAGCATAACTTTTCTGGAAGCTACTTATGTAAATCAACTCATAGTGAGTGATTAACTTGCCAAACTTTCTGGGAAACCCATGTTGATGGTCCTGATCTTGTATTGCAGGCTTAATTTACCCAATAAAATATTACAAGGATATTAACTCAAACTGTCAAAATGGCTTCAAAGCTAGCTGATTGACTAGCTAGTCCAATATTCAGATAATTGTTACAATACCTGTCTATTGCATCTGAAGGTGGTATCTCAAATTGGGAGTGAAACAAATCTTGTGATAAATAGTTCTCATCTTCTTTGCAGGTTTGGTTACATTTCTGAGATTCAAGTTCGTCAAATCTTCTAGCTCTTTGGGATATCCTGTGAAATAAAGATGCAATCGATATACTGAAAGAAATACAGTAAACAGTTCTACAGAAGAATTCTCACTTCACTGCACGTTTCAATCCATAACTTATCTTATAAAGAGACTCAGATAATGTACAATGTATTTGTTTTTGGATTACTCAAAAAATATTTGATAGTTTTTTTTATAGTTTTATAGAACATTTTGCTTACCTTGTTATACTTACTTTACTTTGTTTAAATAAAAAAAAAATGACATCAGGATATATTTTTTGCTCACCTGGCAAAGGTACCTCTAAGCTTATAACTTTTTCTTTTGATAACTTCTAAAGAACTAGAGGACCTAGAGTCATGATAATTGGAAAATTAAGGGAACATGGGATGGAGTGCTACAAGTTTCCTCAAATAAATGACTGTTACCTACATGTACATTCAAGGTAACAGGGGTCAAATATGTATGTAAAAGCATTTATAATTAAAAATACTATAGTCCAGAATGGCTAGGTGCAATTTTTGGTCTGGAGTATCAATTTACCTGTGCACATTCTTTGGTCACAGAAATCTAATGTTTTACATACTTGACTCCATTAGGGTAATATTTATAGTCCATAATCTTTTCCCTTCCATATGATTTAAAGGATTTTAACCATATTGCATGTAGAACTTACCCTCTAGGAAAGGGTTTGGGCTTTAAAGTGTTTGAAAGCATACTTCTCCTGAAAAGTTGATCTAAACAAATTCACTACAAAATATCATTGGTGGAACCAATTAAGGAATCAAATGTTTTATAAAGGAAAAGAGTTTTATTTTGATTGCTGAGAGACAGAGCTAAACATGGGAAATATTTGAATTATTACATTTAATAGTAATATTTCCCATAATTGCTTTAATATAACAGGTGAACTAAACAGACCCTCTGGCTCTGGACCTCTTGTTCTAGGCCTAGTACTTTATTTCAAATCTAAAAAATAGAATCAGGTAATCGACAAAAAATACACTACTTTTCGAAAAGCATTTAAGTTCAATAGTGTGAATTGAAACAAATATGATGCAAGAAAAAATCTGTGTTTGTGCAGCAATGCACAAAAGTTTAGCGGACAGAAACTAGACCCACACACATTTGGCTCATTTTGATAGTAATAACTAGATATGTGTTTTTCTTTTCTCCTTAGTGTGCCATTACAGTATTTTTATAGTGCAATACTTACTTGCCAAATGGCAATAAATAAGCATCTTCGTCCTCATCTTCTTGTTTTGGTTCTGCTAATAAGCTAATATTCATTTCTGCATCGTCTGCTAAAATTCATGTTTGGCGTCTTCACTATTCAAAATGATAGATTCAGAGAACTTCCGAATGAAAACAAAAAGCACTGAAAGTGATGACGTCACATCTCCATAGTTGTCAATAAACTTTCAAGATGGCGGATTAATAGGGCACCTGCCAGACCGTCGGTTTCTTTACAAATTAAGGTAAACGCATATGTTAAGATAATCAAAACCTGACTTTCTTGAATCATTATCAACCCACAAATTAAATAAGCATTTAGAAGTTGTCGAAATAGGAATGTCTTTATCGAAAGCACACTAAAATGTGTCCCAAAATGGCGGTAACGAATGTAAACAGAAATGAAATTATCTCATATATGCCAACACAGCAGTAAAATCCGGAATTGTTAATAAATCTTGCTTAAATATTGGTAGTCAACTTCTTTTATGGTTATGATGTTATCGAATGGGCTTTTTTTTGTGTAGCACGTTCAAAATATCGAAATGACAGAATGTAGTTATCTGGTTATTGAAAGCCAACTGGCTCAATCTATCTGTATATTTCCTTTCATTTGCATTTATAGGCGTATACTTCCTTACCTCACATGGATATCTATCCTATTTAATTACACATTTGTATATGATACGGAAAAATGAAATATAATGGCCGTCTTAAAACTCTCAAAGTTTAAATATATATTAAAATAATGTAAATATTGAATGATTCTTGCTATGCTCAATGCTGCACTCTCTCACAAGTGTCCATAATCATCTACAGACAGTGATGAAGAAACAGATTGTTTTTTTTAGATATATATATATACAATGGGCCATTCAATATAACTGGCCTTACCTATATTTTCCATCAACCCTCACTTCTTCTTTCTCCACATATTCACATTTGAGGTCGATGCACTTTGTCCAACAATGTTTAAGGCCAAAAGACCATTTTGATAGAAACTAGGGGGTTGATCATACAACCACTCCTCAATTGCTGCCTGGAGGTGTCATCATGGGAAATGGTGTCCTCACATTTTTATTTGAAAATATGTTGAAGCCAAGTCTGGTGGCCATGAGTTAGGGCAGATGAGGCAAAACTTTGAACTAGTCCACTTTACTGCATCAACTGGTGCACATTTGCAGCAGACATGCATCTTCACCAGACACAGCTATAACAAAATGTTTACTGATTATGTAGAATTTCATCTCTGATATTATGTATCTCATTAACTGGATCATTTAATTTGTGGAACGGCAACCGGACAGCTAGATTCCAGGAATTGTTTCTTTGGAAATGGCATTACGTAAAATTATCAATTGAAATTAAATCGGGGGACATTGTTGTTACCACCTTTTACATAGGCCAGTTTATCCAGAAACTATTAGAGCTATTAGCCAGTTGTTTCTTGGAAGTATTCTAACTTTTAGAGAGCACTTGCTGTTTGTTTAAATATCAATGTAAATATTTTTTAATTAAAATACGATTTTGTTTGTAGATTTAAGTCCTGCTGGTCGGGAACTTTTTTCCAATCCAACATGGCCACAAAAGAAAAAGTAAAGAAGAAGGCCAAACAAATTTTCGAGCAAAAGGAAGGTAAGCCACAATTTATCTCTCAATAAACTCTTGCATCTCCAGTATAATGATCTTAGTGGATTATTGTAAAATGTTCACATCATGTATTTGTGTCTGTGTAATTGTCCTTTTCCTAACTTCAGCTTTTCTAATGAGCTTAAAACATCACATTTCTGATTTGAAATATATTTTCTTCAGGTTTATATAGAACAACTAGTGAAAAGTTATATATGGGATCCGGATTGGACCCATTAAGCTGGTTTAGACATGTTAAACTGTATATACATTAGGGTCCACACATATGTATATCAACATCATGACAGTTAAAACTTTTCATAAATTCTTACATTGAAAACAAACATTTGAAAAAAAAGACAACCATTGACATTTCTATAGACCTGGTACACATATCTGTTTTCAGTTGAAAGGCCCGGCAGTGCCCATAGCCAGATCAGCGTGAAGGAAGCACAGACTACAAAGGACAACACTGGTGACAATGGTCCACCAGAAAAGGTAGGTTTGCATATACTAGTCAGTTTGTCTTACATAGGGCAAATTTATTCATATCGAACATTTTCATAGAAATTAGTTTCAGTTGACCTGATATCACATCACTTTAAAGTGTGTTTTTCGCCCTTGAAATGGAAAAGGTAATTACCTAATTGGCATTAAAACACTTTAAATTGATGAAAAGGCCCAAGAAACCCAAACTAAACAAAAATATCTTGAAAAGGTCAAAAATGAGCGACTGCATGGAATTATACTAATTTATCTTTAAAGTATGATTGTATATTAATTTTTGGTGGTTTTGTGGTGTTAATTTCTTAATTTTCCTACTACTGACCAGCGTTAATATTTTAGGGTTGTTTGGTGTTTATATGGTGAGTTAATAAGAGACACCCAGGTTACAATATCTGTATTTTGAGAATTCGCAAAATGCAGGAGATTTCAAGCCTGAATTTTGCTGGAAATGGGTCTGAAAAGGCGATAAAAAACTTTATAAATTTTATAGTGAAATTCCTATGCAAAAACCTTGTAAAAGGCTAGACCTTAAAGGTTTGGCAAATGGTCTACAAATTTTCCCATTCCCTGATCTATGTCTTCTACCTCAAAGATAGCATCAATATGAAATGGATTTTTTAAATGACTCAAATTGACAGAAATTAGGTTTTGATGTGAATGTCTGAACACTAATTGAATATAACTTCCTTTTAAAACAGTTTATTGAAGATGAGAATAAACAAGAAAAAGGTGAAACATCCAAGCAGAGAGACAAAAACAAAGCAAGTCCTGTGGGTACACCACAGAAAAGCAAGCCAAGTCCTGTGGGAACTCCCCAGAAAAGCAAGAGTCGAGAAAGTACCCCAAGTAAGAAATCTAAATCTGAGAGTGCCCCAAAGAAAGGAGGGAAAAAGACACCAGTGATGCCGGAACGATCACCGAGTCCCGCTCTCTCTCTCGTCCCGTCAGAGGATACAAGACGTTCCCCATCACCATACCGCAAAAATAAAGTCGATCCAAGGACTGGAACCAAAGAAATGGGTAGTGCTGTATCCATCAGATCTACATCAACAGTCAGAGGTATGTCGCCGAACAAAACGCAAAATCTGTACAGTAGCTGGAAAAATGGTGAATTATTCTGCTAAATGACACTTGTTCTTACAGAAACCAAAAGCTTGACATTTTGAGATATTGAATTAAGGCCATACCTAATATTTCTGGGTTGTCGGGTGGGGTAATGGATAGTGCTTTCTCCTTTCACCAGATGGCCGGGGTTTGACTGGATGTAAAAAGGTATTAGATCACCTGACCAACCATGTATACACGTCTTCTCTTAGGGTATTCCGATTAATGACTCATTAAGACCCTTGACATGTTTTCTTCCAATTTGGCCGACAAGAGTGGTTAATATAAGCCAGAAAGTTTATATTCACTATTTCTGAATTCCATATGAGAGAGAAAAACATACCATGTAAGTGTTTGATGACAGTGGTCAAAATGAAAATTTGATATTTAATATCATATTATCAATGCTATTTCAGAGGCCTGGACTGATAGAAGTGAAACAGCGTCTATGGATGGTATGTATGACTGTGACAATTTTTTAGGACATGTCGTTTTGATAACCATGCACATCCGGGTATTGATCATTTACAATTGTAAACAATTAAATGTACATGGATATCTTTCTGACCAATCACTACTTAAAGAAAATTCTTTTTAATCAGGGTCAGTATAAAGAGAATTCTTTTTATTTAGATTCAGATCACAACTTCATTTAGCTTTGTTAAATTGAACCATCAAAATAAGTAACAATTTCATGTTTTGTTTTTGAATTCATTAAATTTATAGTCAAATAAAGACATCAGGATGTATAAAGAATACCCATCTAGAGGGATCTCAATCTGACATTCCGTTAAATTTACTTTGTGTCTCTAGACAAAACCTTACCTATGTTTTACCTGTATTTTAATTGATTGGTTATGAATTTGTTGAACATACCCGGGTGTGCACTATAACAGTAGATTACTAAACACATGTACTTTCTTTTGTGAACTAATCTTGTAGGTTTCGTTCTTGAATGATTTATTTCACGATTGAGAAGATGCTAATTCAATACTGGTTTTTATTATCTGTGAATTGATATCTATGTAAGATTGAGTCTTGGTTCAAAGATAGTTACTCGGAATACACAAAATTGTATTGCTCATGAAAATGAAGTGATTCCCAGAAGAGCAGACTGCCAACAGTCCATGTGTCTAGCTTCTGGCCGTATCCATGTGTTATCTTTAATTAACACATTGCTGTAGAACACATTTATACCAAACTTGAGGAAAGCTAAAGAATTAAGAATATAATGTTTGTTAGAGTTTGATGTTTACAAGACAGTACCTTGCCGTTGGACACAAGAAATAACATTGTTAAAATGAACATGTTTATATTTGTTTGTTTTTGAAAGTAAACATGTTTGTTATAAGTGGTTGTGATAAATATTTTAGGAATGAAATCAGAATCTGTGGCTTTGAAGATGAATTTGTACTTGATACAAGTGTTTGTTATATCATCTGTTACAAATGTGTTATACAGTCTGTTATACATGTAGTGATACCGTAACTAATCACTGTTTCTAATATTTCTTCCTTTGAAAGATATTTTTCACATTTATTAAAATGCTTCAGCACAATGTATTTAATAAGACTGTCTACAACCTAATTTCCTGTCTATGAACTGTTTAACAATTTATAACATTTGTTTCTTATACTAATGTGTTTTTCTGTGTGTTGTAACCTTGTGTTTCATGTACTAAAACTGTGTGGCGTTATTTCTGATATTCTGTGCTTTGATCAGTGTTTACAATTGGAGACAAGTCGACGAGTGTAGTTAGTTTTAAGGATCCAGGAGGGATAAACAGGGCACATAAGTCTGTGAAACCTCAAGGTATTGGTACCAGTCTGCTCGTCCGTAGACAAAGCTAGAGTATTGTAACTCACGTCATTGTATAGTTGGTTTATTGGCTCCATACATATTGAACCTCATATTATATGCATGTTCACATAATATTGAAGCTAGCTCTATCAATATTTCAATATACTCACTTGGAATTTAAGCTGAAAATATGTGGAATCTCAATTCATATGCAAGCTCATTTGATATGAAAAAATTACTGCATGGATATCAAAACTCACTGGATTTGAAAGCACATGATCACTTGATATCTTCGAAGATCATTCGGTGTGATACATAAGCTCACCTGAGATTTAGGACCATAATGTATGCAAGCTCACTTGATATTGGAGTTCATTGCATTTATGTTTCCATAACGACTCCATCTATAAGCATGCTCACGTGATTAAAATGCAAAATGTACTGTATGTCGGGAACTGTTTGCCCAGTGAAACATTTGCCCTTCACCTGTAAAATCCAAATTCACCAAGTGTTAATTATGCCTTTCCTATTTAGTTACTTAGTAAATTATGTTGACTAATGTACGCTGTAATGATAAATTGACCTTCAGTTCAGACGGCATAATCACTTGATATCTTTGAAGATCATTCGTTGTGATACATAAGCTCACTTGATATTTAGGACCATAATGTATGCAAGCTCACTTGATATTGGAGTTCATTACATTTATCTTTCCATAATGATTCCATCTATATGCATGCTCACATGAATAAAAAATGCAAAATATACTGTATGCCGGGAACTGTTCGCCCAGTCAAACATTTGCCCTTCACCTGCATTTAGTTACTAAGTAAATGATGTTGTTGACTAATGTTTGCTGTAATGATTAATTTACCTTCAGTTCAGAGGGCAAAAGTAGCGAAAAATTTAACTGAAGCACAATTTTCCAGGTATACAGTATTAATAGCGCATGGATAAACGGCTGTATAAAAAACTCCACAGAAATACACAAGAACATGCTGCAACCTCAGTTATTTGTAATGTGTTATTTCATCCATGCATGTTTCAGGAACTTGATTTACATATACAGTATGTACATGTACCAGCAGGAGTGTACCATTTCCTGTTTAAGAGTACTAGCCTGCTGGCAGATTTGGAAAAATTCTTCTAGCCAGCTTATATTTTCATAGTAAATATTGAAATGTTATTGAACTAGTCCTAACATAATATTTCCAAGCCACAAGTGTCAGACTACTGGAATTGTACACCCCAGTCCAGTCCAGTCCAGGCTAGTATCACGCATGCATTCCTTTGGATCTCATTGTTGAACAGCTAATAGGTTATCATCGACTGAAGAGTGTATTCTTTATGTAGGCCAGTCTTGAGCATGCATATATATCTTAGCAAATGTGTCAAAGTAACAAAGAAAATAAATTAAGTATGTCAGCTATATGAAAAACATATTTAATATATACCTATAGACAATTCTTATAAAAAAATCTTTTTAGTTTTCTATTGGAAAAAATGTACTTTAAATTGAAAAATTTCCAACCCAGAAAATTATATATTACCAGACTGCTTTAATTTAGAAAGGACTTTTTGATCATAAATGGAAATATACAAATATGATAAACCATTTGATACCTAATATTTTCTATGTAATTTTTATTTGTTTGTTTTAGTATTCTGTTGGTTTGAATTAAATTTTTGCCATCTGAAATTTTGAATTGATCTATCTTGTTTTTAACAATATATAGATCAAGAGGACAGGTCAATTACTAATGAAATGTGAATGTGTGTATTTTAACTTAGGTCTGGATAGGGCCAGCTTGGGAAGCAAGGATGAGGAAATAGCTCAGAACGCATACATCCCTTACCTCTACGCAAGAAAATGTATCGCAAAGATTGTTGACGACCTAAAATATATGAAGCACAACCACATCAGGATTGTAGGGGACATACAGACACAATACAAGGAGATTGAGGATGAAACACAGGTAAATATTTAATAACACATGTACAGGTATTTTGGTGGAATATATAAAAAAGGGTGAGAGAATTTTGGAAAAAAATACATTAACAAAGAACGATTCGTCAAAGTGTAACAGGAAAAAAATACAATCTTTTCAAAATATATATAGTACATCAGCCAGACGATATATATGGTTAACATAATGTTACAAGTTCTAAGGTTTTGAGGACTAGCGTTGGTGTCAAACTCTTCAGATTAGTAGAACAACAAGTCATGAAGAATAACAAGGATTTTGGTAAAGATGAAATGTCATAGGATTCTAGATAAGAATCATACAACCGATAGAAACAACACTCATAAAATACATACATGTAAAGATGTTTCAGTTTTAAAAGAAGAAATATGCAATCATCAGGATAACTTATATCTATTGTTATAGACATTTACTTGTCAACTTCTCCTTCTTTTATGATTTCTAAGATGACCTGGCCATGGCCTCATATTCATTAAACTGTACTTATGCTCAAGCATGCATTTTGTGCTCAAGCCAACTTTCTTGTAACTTCCTAAAATCATGTGATACAGAAAAAGTCAATAATAAGCATTGAAAACAGTATTTGGCTTTTGATATATCCAATATTCTTCCAAAATTATTGACAAAATGAGAATATTTATGAATTGATCATGTGAACAAGAAATTGGACTTGAGCACAGAATCTGAGTTTGTGGGCCCTGGTACCAGTGATAAAGGCACTGTCGATCTCCCTTCTTGTTAAATAGGTTTTTCCGTAAGTGTCATATAAAAAAAGCTTTTCCTGCCAACTTTGAGAATATACCATGTACCAATCTCATGATAACTCTTTAAAGGTCTGTAATGGAAAATATATGGTATTATATAATCATGATTCATAATGACATTTCCCAATGTTTTACAGTCGCAGTTCAACTTGTTTGTGTTTGCCCTGAGAACACAGTATTCAGGAAAGGTTCAGACATTTAAACAGGTGATTGATATACATCGCGTCGACCTGCGACAGAAGGAGGATTACTGGAACGAAATGTTAGCCGTAAGTAGTTAAACTGATTTTGAGGCTTTTCATTTGTATTGGCTATATATAAACATGTTTTTGCGAATACATTATTGTCAACAACAATTTTCAGAAAAAAAGGTTAATTTCTGTAGGCGTGCTTTTCAAAAAACTTTTCAAGTTTTAATAATATATCTTTGCTAGTCCTGACATACAAGCAAAACCAGCCCCAGGAATTGGGTTTGTAGAATTACACACCCATATTCTGGTATATTTGGATATTTTTATGTGTTTTTGACTGCTTCTTGTTTTGTATTGCCTGATACTTCATAGATTTAAGCTTTAATACTAAATACAGTAGAGAAGGAATTTAACAAATACCTACATATGTATTTCAAAAAGAATGAAATTGTATGATGTGATATTGTATTAATTTTGTCTCTTTTCTTTGGCAATGTCAGAGTTTGGCTGAGAGAAACAATAGACTTCTGAAAGACAAGAAAGTACTACTGATCCAAAACAAAGTCGAGATAGAAAGATTGGAGAAAGAAAGGGTAAGTGGGTCATCTAAATAGAAAAAGAAGTGATATTTTCATCATAATGTAGAAACATTGAATGAGTCACTCATCAGGATGTAGAAACAATGAGTTAGTCACTCATCATAATAGAAAAATAATGAGTGGGTCTCTCCTCAGAATAGATTAACAATGAGTTAGTCACTCATCATAATAGAAAAATAATGAGTGAGTCTCTCCACAGAATAAATTAACAATGAGTGAGTAATGTATAAATATTTAGTAAGTCATGATCACTCATCATAATAGAGAAAGAGCGAGTCAGTCATTCATCTGAAAAGAGGAAAAATGTTCAAATGATTGTTTCTTGAAAGTTGTGAGAGAAAGAATTTATTAATGACTTCATTTAATATAAAACATCATATGATATTTAGAATTATATATGGGCAGCACTAATGAATGATCAAGACTGTAAGCATCACTACGATATGTGAAATGTAAATGAGAAACTTTATACATTTTTATGTTCAGCTTATTAAAAGTTTGTTAGCAATGGATAAATGCGAATATAAATAGTATGCAGATTTTGATTTTATTTATTATTCAATTTGTACCTTTACCCAGTCGTATAAAAAAATCATCAATTCTTAGTCTAATGCTTTCAAAAATGGGTTTGAAAACTGTTTAAATATGAGACCACCATATATCAGACGTCCCCATCTCCCATTTTCTATAATTTTGTATGGATTACATGTCCTTTTATTGTATTACTAGATAGAGGTACAGACAGAGCTCACTCAACAACTGGATAAGTCCAATGCTGCCCTCATCGCAGGTATGATAAATACCCAAGTTTACATCTGTATAATTCATTAACCAACCATCATCAGATGGCCGGTTATTTGAATCACCCATTGTCAGTGGTCCGTGGTACATCCGTCTATCCTTAAATAATTCTTGTTAGCGCTGTTTATTAGAAAGTACTTGTGGGTTCTTTCTCAAGTTTTACTTGAAGGTTCCCCGTGGTCCCTAGTAAGGCATTTTGAATTTTGGGACCGATCTCAAAATCAAAATAGCTAACTGGCAGCCATCTTGAAATTTGAGAGTTAAAGTTTGTTAGTGCTATTTCTCAGAAGAAAGTACTTGAGGGATTTTTCTCAAGTTTTTACATCTCCTTGTATCACCAAACTCCCTTATACCGCCAAAATCTGGCTTGAAAAATGTTGGCAGTATAGCACGGTTTTACTGTTTTGGAAAAAGTGAAGTTGTTATGTCAAGTTGTGACATTGACCTTCACATAAGTTACTGTAAACTTTTAATTTATTTTTCTATTATGTATAATTCGTATAATATTTCTCTGTTCACCTTATAGCTCAGAGAGACACTGGTACTGCTGATGAACTAAAGGTAAGATACAATATTAACATACGAATGCCATAAATCTTCATTAATAGCAATATGTTCCGTGTGTACAATTTCTGGTTATTTTTTCATGCATCTTTGGGATACTATATCCTAACTATTCCATCTTTGCGTATTGCAGAGTTATCTTCTCTTGTGAGCAGGTACTGATTGTTACGTCATTGGTTTGTGTGAGAAAATTAATCCGTTTTCTCAAAAATTGATGACGTTACTCTCACAAACAAATGACGTAACAATCAATACCTGCTCACAAGAGAAGATAACTCTGCAATACGCAAACACAGAATATGAAACAGTCAGACATTTGGAAAATCAGTTTTCACACAGTGCACTTTCTCTACGTTATTTATTGTAAACAAGTAAGAATATTATTCCATCTCTCCGCACATTTTGAATTTCTGATTAATATGTTTTAAAAACATTTAGCTAAGTAAAGGTTTTTTTGTAAAGTTGTTTTAGAATTCTAGTCATTTAATGCCAACTATTCTAAGTGTCATCTAGATGTTATTAAAATATCTGATGATATTCAAGTGCATGCTATGTTAATTATTTATTGAAGGCTGTGGTTGTCCAGCTTGATGCTCAAAAAGCAGAAGTTGCAAGACTTCAAGCCGAACTGACTGCAAGCAAATCTGTTAGTGCAACTGCGGTGACTGCAGCCGCTGTCGTAGCAACCAGGGATACAGAGTCTGAACAAGAGGAGCAGAAAGAGGTAGCCAAGACAACTGCACCATTAATGGCCGCTGCTGTGGTCAGTGATAATGAAAAATCAAGGATTTCCAATGAGAGGGATCAGATGGAAGATGAGAGACAGAAGTACGATGATGAAAGGTTGATGATGGAAGACGATAGATTGGGGTTTGAAAATCAGCGTCAAGAATGGCTGAACGAGATCAAAGCTCTCCAGCTTGCTGTGGCTGTCAACACTAAGGTAGGCTATCTCACAGACTAAGTGAAATAATTGTATTTTGACTCACTGAGTGTGCTATTCTCATGTAGACAATTTCACTGTAAATATTTGTATTAAAGTGTGTAAAGGGCAAAATTATTACTAGGGAAATATGGAATTTGTCAGTAAAGAGTAAATTTTTGACGAGGCAAACATTTCCCAGTGTACAGAATATCTGAATTGGTAAACCAGTTGAAAATATCAGGTTCACTGTCATTTCAACATCATGGTGTGAGTTTAAATTCTCTGGAATATTTGCTAAGAATATTGGAAAGTATTAACAACACTTTCAGGAGAATGCTGAGTGGAAGGCCAAATACACAGGGATGAAGGGACAGCTGGAAGAAAGTGCAACACTACATGCTAAATACAAGGCCTTGGAGGACCAGTACCTGGCTATGGCTGCTATCGTTGCAGCATCAGACTCGTCCAAGAAACTTGCTGAGGTACAAAATGGGCTCCAATAAATACATTACATGAAAAACCTAAAACCTCGTGTGATTTGCAAAGGTCTATTTTAAAGAGCTCACATAGGTTTTTTATTATCTGACATTTTGACTTGAAAACAATTGCTTTTATGTGTAAATATGTACGAGAAATGATTTGGAGTTATATGCATGTACTTTAGATAAAATAATGAAAGAAAATGTGGTCATGACACATGACTTTTTTTTATCAGAAGATGAGAAAATGATTTAGAAATAAGTTGCGAAATTTGCCTGTACTTGGATGAAAAATATAAACAGTGTTGACAAGTCACATATCTTTTGTAGGATAATGCCAAGAAGACCAAGGAAGAGAAAAACATGATGATAGTGGAACAGGACAGGACAGACACGGAGATACAACAGTGGGAGGAAGACTTCGTCCAGAAGAATGGCCGGCCCTCCACCGACGACGACAAGTAGGTACCACGACTGGTTGATGATTGGTGAAAACATAAAGCAGAAAATCTCAAAGCAGACTGTTTGACCACTTTGCTTTCTTTTAATCAACCTCAACTACCAATAGTAGAAGAGGGAAGCCTGTTTTTTGTAAAATTTAGTTTCAAAACATTTCCGTCTATGTTACGAGGGCTGAGTGAATGGCAGCATGACATTGATTCTGTAATGCTGAAATTTTCTTTTATTCAAAATATATCAGAAATTATACCAAACTTATTAGTAAAGTCACCTATCTTCAACTTCTAAGAAATATGTGTTCTTTATAAGTGTTGTAAGAAATGCAAGTTAGAAGTAAAAATAAGTGTTGGCTGAGAAAATCAATTACTATATGATCAAGCCATCAAGCTTAACAAAACCTTTTCTATACTCTAGGCCAGATTCTGTGAAAGAATTATATGTGCAGAAGGAAGAATTAGCTACCATGGTGACCTCACTTGACAAAAAGCTGGATACTTTTGAGAAAGTAGAAAAGGGAAAAATTCCAGATCCCCCTGAAGTGCCTCCCGTTCCTATTGTGGTCAAGGACCCTGAAGTGCAGACTATTGAGGTAAGGGGTCAAGGTCATATTGGTCTCTATCAAAATCATTTATTGTCACAAAATTTCATGTAATACTGGAAGGAGGGAAACAATGGACTTGTGATTTTGATTGAGATTTCCACAGCAGATTTCAATTCTTTAAAACCTGTAGGTAATTGTCTCAATCCAGTTTGTTTGTTTGAGTGGTTTTATGTCAGATTCGCTACCAAGTAGTTAGGTTATCCAGCAGGAGACACATTCAGAGTAGCGTTAATATAAAGACTGTACTGGCTCAATGCAACTATTTAATTCAAGTGCTTAAACAGTTTTGATAAAATGTTTCAAAATTAAACTTTGCTCATAAACAAATGTAGCTCACTTATTTCCCCAACTACTAATTGTATTTTGCATTATCTATATCATTATCATCTTTTTGTTTTTTGTTAATATTAATTAGCTAGAACTATTTTTAGCATGACTTTGCATGCTAAACAGAACAAGCTATTTAGCAATATACTTTGTGTATTTTTATTTAAACAATTTTTGCAATAATCTAAAGAAAAACATTCCAACACAGATAAAGGTACCAGATCCAGCAATAGTGGTACAGTTGGAGGCATCGTATGATGAAATGCGTAAACTGAGGGAACAGATCTCGGAGCTGCAGCAGGAAAACTTGAACCAGAGCTCTCAGATTTCTCAGCAGAATGAGGAGCTCTCCAAGCAGAGAGACCGCATTACAGAGCTGGAACACGAGATTGCTGCATTGAAGGCTGCTGCTGTAGCTACGGCAGCTGCTGGGGCTAGCAGTGCTGTAAGTGAACGTCTACAAATGATTCAGAAGCTGACTTTTATGCTGGTGCAATTTTTAAGGGGGCAGGGATTTAGTGTAACTCATTTCCCGTCCTGAGGAAATTCTTTGCCATTACTTTACCAACTTCATTTCTTAACAGATTTTCTTCAACGCTAATACAAAGGTCAAGTCTGAAAGTACCTTGGATAAGTTTGATATCAGGTACCACGGTCAACACTAAGGCCAGTGTCCTTGTTTCTATGTATAGGTCAACCACAGGGCATGGTAGCATTCATTTTTTTACATTTCTAGTTTTCATTCAGAGAGTTTTAAAGACAAACCTGTCCCATAGAATCGTACTCAGATAATTTTTGTGAAATATATATATTTATAGCATGACCCGTTCCATGTACTGCATATTCATAATTACAATGAAAAATTGCTGTGAAAAATTGTACCACTAAATATAAAGGGAAGGAAAACATAGAGGATGAAAAGAAATTTGACCTTTTTAATGTTGCTCTTTTTTCAAGGAATTGGATGAGTTGAAGAAAGAGAACAGAGGAATGAAAAAAGACATGAAGAAGTTACTGAAGAAACTGGAGAAGAACAAGACAGGAACAGGTATATTCGGAATAATGAACACAAACAGGAATTGAAAACTTATTTTACGAGTTTTTAAAAACGTCTGTTTCCTTTGTCAAGCAAAAAGTGTAGAATCACACACTCTTTGCTTTACATAGGAAACAAGTTTTCAAAAGCTCACAAAATAAGTTTTCAGTTCCTGTTTGTGTTCAAACAAACTTAGCCTTTACGAAACAACAAACTTAGCCTTTACGAAACAACAAACTTAGCCTTTACGAAACTACAAACTTAGCCTTTAAGAAACAGGTAATGTTTATGGAATATGATTATCATTAATTGGTATTGAAACAGGTAATAAAGCAACGTTCATGTGTTGACTATTAATTAGGACAGGATCTGAATATTGGAGAGCAGTAATGATCAATTCCTAATAGACAGAAAAATATAATTCTTGAAGAATCAAACAAGAAATTTCGGAAAATCTTTTCAGATTTTGCATGCTGATTGTTATATTACACCTCATTGGTGAACAATTTCAATGTTTTTTCTCTGTTTTCTGTTAGATCCTGCATTGGTTGGATCTCCAGAACAAAAGATTTCGACCTTGGAGGATAGAGTGACTGACATTGAGTCTGAAAATGAAAGTTTGTTGGAGGACAAATCTAAGCTGACCTCTGAGAGAGACAACCTACTGGAACAAATGACAGTGAGTATTGTATAGACTAAGCTGATGACCTCTGAGAGAGAGACGACCTACTGGAACAAATGAC
>NW_018408875.1:926751-943595 GCF_002113885.1 Mizuhopecten yessoensis
GAGAGAGACAACCTACTGGAACAAATGACAGTGAGTATTGTATAGACTAAGCTGATGACCTCTGAGAGAGACAATCAGTTTTCTTTATTTTTCGAATATAATTCTTTCAGAAATGTGTTTGAAAAAGTTTCCCAAAATTCTGAATTTGCGATAAACCATGAAGTGCTTAGATTTAATGGCCGGGGTTTGATTACTCGATTGGATGTGAAAAGCTATGGGGTCACCTGCCTGACCGCGTGGGTTTTCTCCGGGTACTCCGTTTTCCTCCCACACTAAGACCCCCTGCGCGCTAACATCCGAGCCAACAAGAATGATTATTATAAGTTTAAATAAATTGTATCATAATAGTAGTAAAATAAACAAAGAATATATATGTACATAATTATATTTAAGTTAGTGATTAACATTAGCAAAATATCTCTATAGAAGCTGATAAATACATAATATGAACATATCTCCATTTCTAGGCCTTGCAGCTACAGTTAGCCACAGCAGAGACTGCTGCCCATGTGGGTACCAGCGAACATACTGTAGTTCCTGTGGCAGCTCCTGCCCCTCTGCAGTCAAGTCATGGACAGGTAAATTTACAGTGATATATTACATTGTGATGCTTATCTAAACCCAAGCACTACAGGGACTATGATTTTCTTCACAAATAGACCAGTTTTAGAATCACACTTGTTCAATTCACTAAAAACTGTATACCCGGTATACTGTACTAGAATTTTGTTTAGTATTTGAGTATTTTACTGGTTTCCAGATTATACATGTACAGAATTTAGTTTAGGAATGTTACACAAAATAGATCTCATTGTGCTCTTACCTAAGTGTCTTCAACAACACAAATCTTAGGCCAATATGATAATGATATGGTTACTATATATTGATGTTCATCAAAAATGCCTGTCTGTATTTTAGCTACTTAAGAATCTTAAGAAAAGGAAAAGGATTGTTTTGGTGGTGTTGTAACTAGTTTGACAACGTAACAATTCTCTGTGATTAACACTCCAGTATATTTTTTTGGAAGGTAATGAATAATCATACCTGCATTATAGTAAGTAGATACTAATAGTTGCACACAAATCTCTGAGGGATTGGCATGAACTAAACTGCAATAAATATGGGTGGGCTTATTACCAGGCATGGGCCTATTGCCAGATACATATCATAACACCTGTATCCACCCTGCATTTGATGATACTGTTTGTAGGGTATTAACTTCCAGGAGTGTTATGGCTCAAGTTGATTAAAATCTGAATCCTTAATTGAAAATTCCTAACTATATTCTTCAGGTTGGTAAGTATGAATAGTAGAAAGATTATGTATCACACCAGTAAGTGTTTATGTGTGACATTGTGACGATTCGGTGACTAGTACAATATGTACCCTGTCACCTTCATCAGACAAATGACCAGTGAAACGTATGTTTACAAAGGTGTAAAATGTATACGAGTTGGCAATACATATATATATATATAATCAAAGTTCATTCATACACGCTATAAGCTTCACTGGTCATTTGTCTGATGGAGGTGACAGGGTACATATTGTACTAATCACCAAATCGTCACACATAAACACTTCCTGGTTGTGATATATAACCTTTATACTACCCTTAATGGAGTAGGTGATAATAGCTATACAAAGTTAACTTTTAGAAGTACACTTTGTAGGGTTGATCATTACCTCTATGGACCTGGGTAGGTGGTAATGATTGTTAAATTCTAATGACTTACAGGAGTGTACAGTGTCCGGCCATGCTGAGCTGGTAGGTGGTAATGATTGTTAAATTCCAATGACTTACAGGAGTGTACAGTGTCTGGCCATGCTGAGCTGGTAGGTGGTAATGATTGTTAAATTCTAATGACTTACAGGAATGTACAGTGTCCGGCCATGCTGGGCTGGTAGGTGGTAATGATTGTTAAATTCTAATGACTTACAGGAGTGTACAGTGTCCGGCCATGCTGAGCTGGTAGGTGGTAATGATTGTTAAATTCTAATGGCTTACAGGAGTGTACAGTGTCCGGCCATGCTGAGCTGGTAGAACAGTTACAGATAAAGACAGAGGAGATAGCAGAGAAGGACATGAAGATACAGGAACAGGAGCAGCGTATTTCTGACAAGATACAGGTCAGGACCAGGAATATTTAAAAAACAAAAAAATGTTTTTCGAAATGGATTTGCTTGCAGAAACGCATAAATAAATGGTGGTATAGAAGAGGATTTATTATGACAAACTTCCTACTTTAAACAGTCTTGAGAAATCAAAATAGTGTATGTCTACACAAGGGAGAATTTCTTTGACTGTTAACAAATAAAGTTGAATTTTCATTATTTATATATAATTGTATATAACACTGCTAATATATAGTTGACTGATAAGGTCGCATATTAGTTGACCTCTAAGAGATTTACAAGACTTTATATTTGCAATTTGTCCTATCGTGGATTTACTAATTTATATATTTATTTGTTGACCTTTAGGAGATTGAAAAAGTGAAAGATGAGATGAAGCACATGAGGAAGGACATGTTGAAGATGGCCAAACAGCACAGCAAGCTTCAGCTGAAACTCAAAGATCTGGTGGAGTTTGCGAAAACAAAGAAGCTTCTGGCAGCTGTAGCGAGATATGTGAGTTTGACCCTCAATCACTTGCGGTATGACCTATCATGTACTGTAGGAAACATAAAATTAAACTTCAGAAGCTGTGCTGAATTTTACTGATTATAAACTCATGTTCAGCCCATCTACTTGTTAACCAGATGCTACAGTTAAGGGTCATTTCATGGATTGTATCCCGATTTACTTCCATCCAAGGGGGATAACCTTGATTCTATTTTTAGCTTCCTGTCTGTCAATATTGATATTTTTTTATTCTGTGCTCTTTATAGATATAAAATATTTTGCCATTTGAAATTTAATCTTTTGATCATATCAAATTTAAATAAATGGAAAACTTTGTATATTAAAAGTCAGTGAGCATTAAATGGATTCATAATAAAACATGGTTCTGCAAGTTATCAAAACACAACTTTATTAACATACAATTTTAATTGAAGGTACATGAGATCCATGGCGAGGTTCCTGATGCAGCTAATGGAGTGGTTACCAAACTAACCCTTGTCACTGCTGATGTAGCTACAGACCGCATGCCATACGACCAGAGCCAGAAGGCTGTAGATGCATGGGAGGAAAAATACAAGAAGAAGAATGGAAAAGCGCCTGGTGAAAAAGACAGGTAATATAGCAACTAATGAATTTTCTAATAATAACTTGTCTTACAAGACTCAGTGTAATCTAAATCCTGACTGGTATACATGTGTATATAATCTTGACACTACACTTGGATTCTATGAAAATGAGAACTATCATTAAATCACTTTTTCCTGAAAGATATGTTTATCAATGGACTGAATAATTTCTCAGGGATGCCGAGGGGAAAAAGGTTTATGCTGCTATGGAGGAGAAAAAGGCAGCTCTAGATGATTCCAAGATAAACATGGAAGCCCTTAAGATCATGAAAACAGGAGACTATGTCGCTCCAATATCTCGCCAAGCTTCCTCAGTACAGGACATCAAAGGTAAGAGATAGCACTCCAGTAATTAGAATCTATATTGTGACACTGTCCTATTCTATAAGTAATCTTCTGAATACAGTTAAGTTTTAATATTTGCAGCTATTCATCAATATACTGTTATACAAATTATGTTTGCCTCTGTAAATTTCTATATGTATAGCTCGAACAAAAATTTGACACTTAAACAACAATAACTATGAAAATGACCAGATGTCATTGAACTTTATACACTACATGTCAGTACTTAGGATGTAAATAAAACATTACATTTTGTACCGGATTCAGTGGTGGTGTTGCTCATTATTTGTATTTTTATTTATACACTACAGTCAAACTTCAATAAATAAAACTTGGAAGATTCAAATTTCTTGATGTGTCAAACTTTCGGCAAAGTTCGGATTTCCCCCTTATATTACACTATAAAAGTTCAATTCATGAATCATACTTTCATGAGTCAAATTTCTCACTGTTTTGAAGTATAAACAAGACCTGTTCTCTAAGAAAACACTTGAAGTTACAACTGATAAATCGAAGTCAAAAACTTACCTGTACGAGAACAATGAAATGTTCTGCGGTCACTTTAGCACCTTCACGGACATGTTTTGGTATCCAGAGAAAAAGAACTGGTGACCATGTGTGCATAACCTCGTATCTTAATAATACAATAATAGACAAGGCACTGACTTGATGTTTTCCTGTTCAGTATTTCAGGTTTTCATTTTCAAATTCATTCAAATTTTCATAAATCATGCTGCTGAAAATTGAAGCTAGACAATACATGAATATAGTTTCATTTTAAATGATATTTATTGTAAGAGGTAAAGATTTAAATGGACATGAATATGAGCACAGTAGAATGCTACATAGTGGTTCTATAATGCAGTCCACATATTCTGAATTCCTGCCAAGAAATCGTCAATAGGAAAGTCGCAGCAGAAATGTAGTGAATTTGGTCCAGACATACCACTGCAAATGCTTGACCCAACAAAACTCAGATAACTATACAGTGTTTCTCCAATGGTTCTTCAACAGAGGAGGGAGCTATGGTGGAACGGATTGAGCACCAAATGTCGGCAATGGACAACAAAGTGTCTGAACTGGAGACAGAGAATGACGATCTGAAGAAAGAGAGGAGTCAAATGGCCGCCAAGTTGATGGTGAGGTTTCAATGCTGGAATGATAAAAAGTATCAGGGCTTGTAGAAATTAATGTAGATTCCATATACAAAATCAGTTTTAGAGATGCAGAAGTTTATGTCGAGTTTGATTGGTGCTTGAATAACTTAATATGAAAAGCAGAAAAATGAAGTCTGCAGGCATGTTTCATTTAATCATGTGAGTGTATTTTGATATCTAGTGCAATTTAAATAGCGCAAAATCGAAATGAAAATGTTGAAAAGCATTCTTTTAAAGATGATTTTAAATAAAATATGGAATGAAAAAAAAAAATACAAGGAAAGCAAGACAAGTGACTGATAAGAATATATTATTTTTTGCATTTAAGTATCGTAAGTAAACTAAATAAATACTGTTTTGAAATAAGATATTGAATTATATTGTACAGGACCTGGAAACCAAGTTGGAAGAGGCCAAGAACCAAGCTGAACTACAGGCCTCTCTGGCCATGGGGACCAACACAGAGGTCAGTTAGTAGCACTTAAAGGGACTTGAAGGACAGAGTTCATCAGCATAAAATTACAACAATGTGTAGAATACACTGTCTTGAATACAGTGTATTACATTATCTTAAAAACACTTTCATATGAAATTAATCACTATTCCTAACATAATATTTTCTGTGGTCACAATGGCCACATAAACACTGGATATTTGTATAACTAGACATTAATATTCTTTGCTGTATCTGACCTTGAATAAGACCAGGAAGCCAACACATGCTCTCTGACAGAACTGCAATAGATACCAGTGGGCTTATTACCAGACCTGGCTGGATAAGTACAGTAGTTAAATTGATAATGTTAGCATCAGTAAAACATTGTTTGGGTGATTGTGTGAATGGAATTCCATTTACAAAGGTCAAGTTGCAATATGATGATGTAATGTAAATGTTTGTAAAAAAAAGTTGTCCGCACAAATATGCTTTGTTGTTGATTTAAGGCTACATGCTATCTTAACGAAAAATGCACCTCCCTTCAAAAGAGTTACAGTATCTTTTATGAATGACAATGTAGCCTTGGGTAATTAATGGAACATAGGAGCCAACTCTACTACACATCATACTAATAATGTGATGAGTGACATATACCCAGATGTATTTTTTGTGTGGCTATCTGTTGTTCTGCATAATGGTGCATGTGTAATGTTTGCATTGATAGGAATTGTCGGAGCAGATCACCCGTCTCCAGGCTCAGGGAACCAGTCAGGACACCGTCCTAGCCCAGGAAAAAGCTGCACACAGCAACACTAAGGATGAGTTGGAAAATCTCCGCAAACAGATGGACGTCTTAAGGGAGGAGATGAACAACGAGAAGGCTGACATTAGGGCTAAATTAGACAGCAACAACAAGACGTCTAAGGCCATCATGAAGGCCATGGAACAGGTATGATAGACACAATTCAATGACTCTTTGCTTTTGCATTGATAGGTATTAGTGCTATTTTCTCGTCTGAGTGAAAATCGGGATAACATTGATTGCAAAATCCACGTGTGGATTAAAAGAAAAGAAATAAAACCCATGAGACCAGCATGTGCCAGTCACACATCCTTGAAATACCAGGGCTTATGTTCTCTTATGTTCTCTGCATCCCTGAAATGTGACATGGCAAAATTTAAGGCACACAGTTAGCTGTTTGATAAAAAACTGACCAATCACCAGGCTGATGATAAAAAACTGACCAATCACTAGGCTGATGATAAAAAACTGACCAATCACCAGGCTGATGATAAAAAAACCTGACCAATCACCAGGCTGATGATAAAAAACTGATCAATCACCAGGCTGATGATAAAAAACTGACCAATCACCAGGCTGATGATAAAAAAACTGACCAACCACTAGGCTGATACATGTCCTTTGAAGATCACATAGGACTTCATCGTCGGATACCCATGGCTGATTTTGCTTTGGTACTCGCTCATCACAATGAGTGAGTACCGAAGCGAAATCAGCAGTGGGTATCCGACAATGACAGGACTTCAAATCTGGTCAGTTTTACTGTAATGCTGCAATGTGATTCTTCTTGATGTACACCAAAGGATCAAATTTGTCTACCGGTACTTGTATTGTCAACAAGGTGGCATTTAACAGAGCCTTTGATTTATTTATCATAGAGATTCCTTCAGTCAAAAAATACTCAAAAAGTATGCTCTTAGCTTAATATGTAAGGATAGATTGGATGAGGTCATTAGGTCAAGGGTCAATTCACTGCTGTTATAAATTAAATACAGTTCTCTGTAAACCTAAAAGTGCTCCGTCATATTTCTATTTTCATCATACATTCATCAATAACGAGTTGAATGAAGATATAATGGTTGCATTTGACCTTTGATGGATGATGTGTAAATATTTTTACCTATTTTAGGAACTTGACAAGTCAAAGACTAGAATTGATGAGTTAGAGAAGGAGAGACTGGCCAATGTACCGATGGACACAGCCAAGGAAATAAAGAATCTGCAAACCAAGATTGTAAGTTACATTCACTTTATGTTATTAATAGCATAAATCAAATTTAAAAGTATCAAAGGTTTTCATGTATTGATATTGAATTTTTCCATTTTCACTTACAAATATGACACTTTAATTTATGAGATGGGACACTTGGAAATTCAAATTTCGAGATTAAGTAAGGAATATATATCAATAATAGTTATTCATTTTGGAAAGTCATATCCTGGAGGATATTTGAGAAAATCAATAGACTTCATTTACCCGCATTAACTTGATTACAGTACTATTTGTATTGAGTATTAAACTATTACCTTATTGCAGTATTATCGTGGTAACAGTAATATTTGTATTGCATTAAGTTAGATTCTCTCTTCGAATACTACAGGAATCAAATGTACAAGGTCATAAATATTATAAAGAGGATCTAAAACAGAGTTATTTAATGTGATTATAATAAATCAAGCTTCAGAGAGTTTAATTACTATTATGTGGAATGGAAAACTGAGATTCGTTCTATGATGCTCGCCACAAAATTACCAAAAATGATACAAAAATAAACTAGAGATGTTGATAGAAAATCAAGCATTTTTGCATTTGCTGCAATTTCATGACATCAGATTGTTCCTTGAGACTTCAGTTTGGATTCTATATAAATATTTCATGTGGTGGTGTTATCTCTCTGTATGGGGATTAATATATGATAAAGAATTGTGTTATATTTACTTATCAGGCAGCCCTTGAGAAGGAGAAGTCAGCCTCTGGTACGACAGCTGTTGGTCTTACTGGTCAGATGTCTGAGCTACAGACAAAGCTGGACAGTGCTAATAAAAACCTGGAGACCCAACGAGCTGCTAATAGGGACCTAGAGGTCAGTTAAAATTTCTTCTCACTATTAATAAAAACCTGGAGACCTAACGAGCTGCTAATAGGGACCTAGAGGTCAGTTAAACTTTCTTCTCACTATTAATAAAAACCTGGAGACCCAACGAGCTGCTAATAGGGACCTAGAGGTCAGTTAAAATTTCTTCTCACTATTAATAAAAACCTGGAGACCTAACGAGCTGCTAATAGGGACCTAGAGGTCAGTTAAACTTTCTTCTCACTGTTAATAAAAACCTGGAGAGCCAACGAGCTGCCAATAGGGACCTAGAGGTCAGTTAAACTTTCTTCTCACTATTAATACAAACCTGGAGAGCCAACGAGCTGCTAATAGGGACCTAGAGGTCAGTTAACCTTGCTTCTCACTGTTAATAAAAACCTGGAGAGCCAACGAGCTGCTAATAGGGACCTAGAGGTCAGTTAACCTTGCTTCTCACTGTTAATAAAAACCTGGAGAGCCAACGAGCTGCCAATAGGGACCTAGAGGTCAGTTAAACTTTCTTCTCACTATAAATAAAAACCTGGAGAGCCAACGAGCTGCTAATAGGGACCTAGAGGTCAGTTAAACTTTCTTCTCACTGTTAAAAAAAACTTGGAGAGTCAAAGAGCTGCTAATAGGGACCTAGAGGTCAGTTTAACTTTTTTCTCACTGTTAAAAAAAACTTGGAGAGTCAAAGAGCTGCTAATAGGGACCTAGAGGTCAGTTAAACTTTCTTCTCATTATTAACAATAGAATCTTTATGAAACTTTGTTCCTCAAGGCTCAAACAATCTACTTTTATGCTTGGGATTAAGTGTCGTCAGGGAGCAGCCTTTTCAATGAATTAAGATTGCTAATAAAACGGGAGTGTCTCTGTTCAGTTCAATCATAACTTGTTGGTATAACAATTTCTAGATAAACAACACTACAGACCTAACAAAAATGGCCATTTCATCAATGTGAAAAGTTTTCTTTTGGAGGGTGGGTTGGTGTGGGGTGGGGGGTTCCTTATCAGTATGAAAACAATGTTTTGATGACTTGTACAGTACATACCCTGTCACCTTCATCAGACAAATGACCAGTGAAACGTATGTACATGTACACAAGAGTGTAAAATATGTATGAGTTGGCAATATACATGTATGAAATGAAGAATTAAACCGACAGTAGTAAATTATTGTTGAACACATTACATAAAAACAGTAATTTTGTTTAGAGGCAATATTATATATACTTTCATCACCTCAGTTTAACTCGATACATCTTCACCACAGACTAAATGTAAGTTAAACTTGATATACCTTCACCACAGACTAAATGTAAGTTAAACTTGATATATCTTCACCACAGACTTAATGTAAGTTTAACTTGATATATCTTCACCATAGACTAAATGTAAGTTAAACTTGATCTATCTTCACCACAGACTTAATGTAATTTTAACTTGATCTATCTTCACCACAGACTTAATGTAAGTTTAACTTGATCTATCTTCACCATAGACTAAATGTAAGTTAAACTTGATCTATCTTCACCACAGATTTAATGTAAGTTTAACTTGATCTATCTTCACCATAGACTAAACGTAAGTTTAACTTGATATATCTTCACCACAGACTAAATGTAAGTTTAACTTGATATATCTTCACCACAGACTTAATGTAAGTTTAACTTGATATATCTTCACCACAGACTTAATGTAAGTTAAACTTGATATACCTTCACCACAGGCTAAATGTAAGAATGCTAAACTGGAAAAAGACAAGTCAGTGAGAGATGCGGTGTCGGTACAGGAGAAAAAAGATCAGTCCAGGATGAACGACGACAAGAAAAGGATTGCTGCTCTGGAGAAACGGATCAAGGAGCTAGAGTCGGCCGGAGTAAAACCAGGCGTAAGTACTAGCACTTACAATAGGGGTAACATTTGGGCCCCATTACTAATAGCAATGAAATGATCTTCCTACTTAATTTGTTAAAGCAAAAAGGCAAAAAACGTACAGATGTCTTATCTATTAAACTTTTTCAAGAGTGCATTGAAATTACTAACACAGTCACCATGCATATAGAAATTTAGAATTATGATAAATTCATGAATTACTGAATAATTATGCACCCGTCGAAATCCCCACGATAACAAAAATCCACGAAATTAAATCCCCACAAAAACATAAATTTGGTATGATATAGATAGGGGAAAATCAGAAATCAGCAAAATATAATGTCCTTGAAACAGGCTAGTATATGAAAACCTTGAAATTTCAACCCCATGAAAATAAATGATTCTACAGGAAAGCGTCTGCGTCCGTCCGTCTGGTTAAAGTTTTGGTGCAAGTTTCTTCAGTGGTTTACAGTTCAGTCAGATCATGTGTTATTGTCCTAATTTTTAGCATGGATGTTCATGTGGGGTCTAACAAGGACAATATGGATTTAATTTGGGAAAATATTTTTTATCACATAGACATGACACTAGCTTCCAGGTACTTTAAATATCAAACAAACAAAAAATGATGGAATAGGGTCAGACGGGCGTATTATGCATTCGTTTGCGTTGCCCTTGTTTTGTTTAATGTTAATGAAATTGACACTGGAACAAGGCTTACAGGAAAATAAAGTGATGATTAGGGTTTTCAAATATCTGCATTTGAAAAACCTTAATCAATATTTGCCTTTTTTAACCCCGTATTAAGATAAAGCTTCAATAAACATGTCTCTCTCTTTTTTAAAGAAGAGTTAATTGCTACTAATAGTGGATGTTTTAAGATATTTATAGATTCATTATGTAAACATCATAAAGGTTTATGAAATGAGATAGGGTTTTTTCTCCAACACAAGCTATATAGAGATGCTACCAGCATTGTGTGCTTCCAATTTTGACAGATGAAATGCTTCTTTGATTTACAATTGTTATGTAACAATTCAATTGTCACATCCCAATAGTAATTCAATGGTGTCATATTGATTGCTTGTTCATTTTGTCTTTATTAGGTCGTTGCTGCTGTTGGGGTAAGTGGCTGTGTTTTCACTTTGATTAAGCACTTTATAACTATGAGGGTTATCTCCCTTAAGGATATATGCTACCTTACACTTTATACCTGTGCTATGCGTTAGGAATATTTCCCTTAAGGATATATGCTACCTTACACTATATACCTGTGATATGTGTTAGGGTTATCTCCCTTAAGGATATTTGCTAACTAACACTTTATAGCTGTGATACATATTACAATTATCTACCTTAAGGATATATGCTACCTTACACTTCATACCTGTGATATGTGTTAGTGCTATCACCCTTAAGGATATATGCTACCTAGCACTTTATACCTGTGATATGTTTTATGGTTATCCCCTTCAAGGATATATGCTACCTAACACTTTATACCTGTGATATGTGTTAGTGCTATCGCCCTTAAGGATATATGCTACCTAGCACTTTATACATGTGATATGTTTTATGGTTATCCCCTTCAAGGATATATGCTACCTAACACTTTATTCCTGTGATATGTGTTAGGGTTATCGCCCTTAAGGATATATGCTTCCTTTCACCTTATACCTGTGAAATGTGTTAGTGCTATCTCCCTTATGGATATTTGCTACCTTACACTTTATACCTGTGATATGTGTTAGGGTTATCTCCCTAAAGGATATTTGCTACCTAACACTTTATAGCTGTGATATGTGTTACTGTTATCTCCCTTAAGGATATATGCTACCTAACACTTTATACCTGTGATATGTGTTAGTGCTATCCCCCTTAAGGATATATGCTACCTAACACTTTATACCTGTGATATGTGTTAGGGTTATCCCCCTCAAGGATATATGTTACCTTACACTTTATACCTGTGAAATGTGTTATGGTTAACCCCCTCAAGGATATATGCTACCTTACACTTTATACCTGTGATATGTGTTAGTGCTATCTCTCTTAAGGATGTATGCTACCTTACACTTTATACCTGTGATATGTGTTAGTGCTATCACCCTTAAGGATATATGCTACCTTACACTTTATACCTGTGATATGTGTTAGGGTTATCCCCCTTAAGGATATATGCTACCTTACACTTTATACCTGTGATATGTGTTAGGGCTATCTCCCTTAAGGATATATGCTACCTTACACTTTATACCTGTGATATGTGTTAGTGCTATCTCCCTTAAGGATATATGCTACCTTACACTTTATACCTGTGATATGTGTTAGTGCTATCTCCCTTAAGGATATATGCTACCTTACACTTTATACCTGTGATATGTGTTAGTGCTATCTCCCTTAAGGATATATGCTACCTTACACTTTATACCTGTGATATGTGTTAGGGTTATCTCCCTTAAGGATATTTGCTACCTAACACTTTATAGCTGTGATATGTGTTACGGTTATCTCCCTTAAGGATATATGCTACCTTACACTTTATACCTGTGATATGTGTTAGGGTTATCTCCCTTAAGGATATATGCTACCTTACACTTTATACCTGTGATATGTGTTAGTGCTATCACCCTTAAGGATATATGCTACCTTACACTTTATACCTGTGATATGTGTTAGGGTTATCCCCCTTAAGGATATATGCTACCTTACACTTTATACCTGTGATATGTGTTAGTGCTATCTCCCTTAAGGATATATGCTACCTTACACTTTATACCTGTGATATGTGTTAGTGCTATCTCCCTTAAGGATATATGCTACCTTACACTTTATACCTGTGATATGTGTTAGTGCTATCTCCCTTAAGGATATATGCTACCTTACACTTTATACCTGTGATATGTGTTAGTGCTATCTCCCTTAAGGATATATGCTACCTTACACTTTATACCTGTGATATGTGTTAGTGCTATCTCCCTTAAGGATATATGCTACCTTACACTTTATACCTGTGATATGTGTTAGTGCTATCTCCCTTAAGGATATATGCTACCTTACACTTTATACCTGTGATATGTGTTAGGGTTATCTCCCTTAAGGATATATGCTACCTTACACTTTATACCTGTGATATGTGTTAGTGCTATCACCCTTAAGGATATATGCTACCTTACACTTTATACCTGTGATATGTGTTAGGGTTATCCCCCTTAAGGATATATGCTACCTTACACTTTATACCTGTGATATGTGTTAGTGCTATCTCCCTTAAGGATATATGCTACCTTACACTTTATACCTGTGATATGTGTTAGGGTTATCTCCCTTAAGGATATATGCTACCTTACACTTTATACCTGTGATATGTGTTAGTGCTATCTCCCTTAAGGATATATGCTACCTTACACTTTATACCTGTGATATGTGTTAGGGTTATCTCCCTTAAGGATATATGCTACCTTACACTTTATACCTGTGATATGTGTTAGTGCTATCACCCTTAAGGATATATGCTACCTAACACTTTATACCTGTGATATGTGTTAGGGTTATCCCCCTTAAGGATATATGCTACCTTACACTTTATACCTGTGATATGTGTTAGGGTTATCTCCCTTAAGGATATATGCTACCTTACACTTTATACCTGTGATATGTGTTAGTGCTATCACCCTTAAGGATATATGCTACCTAACACTTTATACCTGTGATATGTGTTAGGGTTATCCCCCTTAAGGATATATGCTACCTTACACTTTATACCTGTGATATGTGTTAGGGTTATCTCCCTTAAGGATATATGCTACCTTACACTTTATACCTGTGATATGTGTTAGTGCTATCACCCTTAAGGATATATGCTACCTAACACTTTATACCTGTGATATGTGTTAGGGTTATCCCCCTTAAGGATATATGCTACCTTACACTTTATACCTGTGATATGTGTTAGGGTTATCTCCCTTAAGGGTATATGTTACCTAACACTTTATACCTGTGATATGTGTTAGTGCTATCTCTCTTCAGGATATATGCTACCTTACACTTTATACCTGTGATATGTGTTAGGGTTATCCCCCTCAAGGGTATATGTTACCTAACACTTTATACCTGTGATATGAGTAATAGATATCTTCCTTAAACAAAAATTATTCAACCTTTTTTATAAATTCAGATCTACCTGGGTGTTATCATGATTAGAGTATTCACTCATAACCTTTCCAGTAGGTAATCAATTAACTATTACCATTTACAAATGGCTCCTAACACATTTTTGTGGAACTCTTTTAAAAAGGAGATTCATTCATGTGTCTTACGTCCTTAATTCATTATTACAAATAAAAGGACCTGGTAACAGACAAAAGCCTATATTAGTTATTTACATTCTAATTACAGTAATGAACATTGTTATGATTATCATATTCATTTTCACGATGGTCATTTGTTCACATTCTATCAGATTATGGATTGAATTTAAGTCCAAATAGTTTAAAGATAATTGTTATGTAAAGTGGATCTGCTTGGTTATAAAAGTACACGAAATTGGAAATTGTGTTGATTTCTGTTGATGTACATTTCTCAAAATCTAAATCTTAATCATAACAGTGAACAGAATACCTAACCTATTTTGTAATTACCTGAAGTACAATTGCAGTGTTTACTTTAGTACTATACTAAATTTACATCTATATATGTGTGTGTGTGTAGTTACCTGTATCCTAAGGGGAATATTTACCTGCATGACCTGTGTTTTGTATTTACCTGTAGGGTAAGGGTGGTAATACTGAGGCTGCAGTGAAGGCTATGCGAGAACAGGTGATCAAACTTAAACAGGAGAACAATGAGCTGAACACGCGTATCAAACAAGTGGAATTGGATATGAAGCGAGGTGGTCGACCAGGGACTGCTGCTGCTGGAGGACTGGCAGAAGATGTGAGTAAATTGTTTACCAAGCAGGGTGGTGGTGGGCAGTGTCAGCAAACATTAACCCCCAGGGTGGTGGGGGGCAGTGTCAGCAAACATTAACCCCCAGGGTGGTGGGGACAGACAGTGTCAGCAAACATTAATCCCCAGGGTGATTGGACAGACAATTTTAGCAAAGCATTAATCCCCAGGGTGGTGGGGGCAAACAATGTCAGTAAAGCATTAACCTCCAGGGTGGTGGGGACAGACAATGTCAGTAAAGCATTAACCTCCAGGATGGTTGGGACAGACAATGTCAGTAAAGCTTTAATCCCCAGGGTGGTGGGGACAGACAATGTCAGTAAAGCTGTAATCCCCAGGGTGGTGGGGACAGACAATGTCAGTAAAGCATTAACCTCCAGGACGGTGGGGACAGACAATGTCAGTAAAGCATTAATCCCCAGGGTGGTGGGGACAGACAATGTCAATAAAGCATTAACCCCCAGGATGGTGGGGACAGACAATGTCAGTAAAGCTTTAATCCCCAGGGTGGTGGGGACAGACAATGTCAATAAAGCATTAACCCCCAGGATGGTGGGGACAGACAATGTCAGTAAAGCTTTAATCCCCAGGGTGGTGGGGACAGACAATGTCAATAAAACATTAACCCCCAGAGTGGTGGGGACAGACAATGTCAGTAAAGCATTAACCTCCAAGGTGTTGGGGGGGGGAATACAACGTAAATGAAGCATTAATCCCCAGGATGGTAAGGACAGGCAATTTGAGTTAAGTATTAATCCCTTGACATGTGTTTTGTATGTATTTCAGAAAAACGCACAGAAGAGAAATGAAAAGATCCTGAAAGAACTTGAAAAGAGAGTTGAAATAGAGAAGAATAAAAGCACGAAACTGGATGAAAACCTGAAAACCACTGAAGAGGAGCTCAAAGTAACAAAGAAGGCAAGTGATAAGTTACTTAATATCTTCTCAAGTATTCTTTTGTCCCTTTATAAAAAAAATGGTATTTTCCCTGTAATCTTTCTTATTTACTAAGAAAATTACTACTTTTCGCTTACATTTTTACCTGAAATATGTCTTCCTTTTATGCATGTTGTATATCATATTTTAATTCCTCTCCAGAGCTTTATTTTGTATGTATCAGTTGATACCTTTGTACACCTCCCCCAAATTAGTTATGGTGGTATACTGGCATCAGGTTTTCAATCTATCTTTCTGTTGGCACACGAATGCTGTTCATCCTAGAGTATTGGACTAATTATAAATTAAACTTCGCACGAATCCTTCCTGTTACATAAACCATGGCGCCATGTTGTTTCTGTGACATTAAAAGAGTTATTACCCTTTATTTGCCTCTTTAAAGTCTTCTCAAGTTTGCTACTCTTATAGTGTTTTATGCAATTCAATGAAACTTAACAAACATCTTCCCTTTCATATTTACCTCTGCATGTGTTGTTTCACTCTCTTTTTAAAGAGTTATTGCCCTTGACGGTTATGAAATTTATTTTCGCGGGTCATTTTTATGCTTGTCTGTTTATTCTGCAGATCATATTTTCAAGATCACACTATTGACCCACAGAATCGGGAAAATAATATTTCCACGGAAATATCCTGCTAAATGGCAAACGGTTTGTGTTTCTGTAGGAATGTGACACTGTTGTCTTGTGTCTTTTCTATAGGAGTGTAATAATAATGTGTTGTACATTTTCATAGGAGCGTGACAACAATGTCAATGAACTGAAGAAGGTGAAGTTGGAGTTGGACACGCTAGGTATGGCTGCTAAAGAGGGAGTAGAGGCTGCAACTAAGGTCAAGGCCTTGGAGAAGGATAACAGGAAACTAGGGGAAGAAAACAAGACCCTCACAGAAAACTACAACTCAGAGAGGGTAAGTTATCTGTACAAAGCTCTCACAGAGCGCTACAACTCAGAGAGGGTAAGTTATCTGTACAAAGCTCTCACAGAGCGCTACAACTCA